>NC_142523.1:16794982-16809982 GCF_964205215.1 Stylophora pistillata
TTTGTCTCTTTATAACCTATTTGCCCCTTATAAATAGAAAAACTGTTGACACATTGATCTTTTCAATCCCCCAATTATCTCTATTTATCTCTTTTGCGCTCGTTAAGTTAACCTATTCGTTCCCCCCCTCCAAACAATGTTGTATCGTGATTCCATGCACCTAGGAAGGTGAAGGGGTTTGCTAATGATTTAGAGATTGGTAAAAACTGGACTGCTATTCTTCATACAAATGAAACTCTTCAAACATGTGTCGATAAATTTTGACGCTTTGGATTACTTAATATAATCTATTCAAACCTTGTCTGTAGTAAGAAGAGAAAGAATACAAGCTACATGTCCGCCGAGCGCTCGTGACTGTTTGAATTCTATTGTACCGGGGGTAAGAGAAGCTGTTCTTTGCTCCATCCTGGTGTCACTGTCTTCGGGTTTATTTAATTTGTGCTCTTCTCCTTTTATAAGCTGTTTCCAAAAGTGAGCGCAGTCTCTGTAGAACGTCACAAATTTAAACCCATGCATGAAAAATCGATGATACCTGTGAGGCAAGATCAAACAATCTTAATAGTGATTATTGTAATACCTTCATTTTTCTTTTGTCTCCTTAACAAATTCGACAAATTCCTTCTCATAACTTTTACTTTATGCTGTGCCAGTGTCTCTTGCAGGGTCTAGAAAGCTTAGATTTCATTGTTGCGGGAAAGTTCCTTGGCAGGAGAAATATTATTTCTGTGGTTTTGCATTTGTGAGGTTTGCGCTACCACTGAAAAATACCAGACACTTTTGTATGTTCAGCTGTGCTGGAATCCTACTCAGAGGCAGCGAATTTCTCTATTTCATTCTTCATGTTGACTTCGTCGTGGTCCATAAAAACGCACAAAAACAAAAAAAGAACTCGGGCAATATCCAGCCATCTTGACCTCACGCTTGGTCAATAAAAGATTTATTATAAAGCAAAAAGATTCCACTTTAATAAGAATCAAGAAGGACTTGCTTAATGCGAGAGCCGGGAAAGAAAGCCAACTGTGTTTGTAGCACAAGTTACGAACTTTGTAAGTCCGCTCAAAACAGTTTTTTCTTGGTGACGGGATCAAAGCCGGCAATTCCGAGCGGGCAAGATCGGCCCACCTTGCCCGTTCGGGTAGCCAATCAGAACACAGGATTCGCTTCCTAATGCCCACGGGCGCTGCCAATTGTATAAAATGCCTAATCATTGATGGTTGTACATTTTGTCATTGAAGTCAGCACTCTTGAATAGAACGCTTTTCGAGTGACGTAAAACCAAAAGCAAAGTAATTACAAAGGCCATTCAGAATTAAGGAAAACACCCTGAATAGCCATTAAGAAATCAAAGCAAAAACCAGTAAACCGTCTAAAGCGCGGGAAAATGCGGAGGACCAAGACGTCACTAGCGTCCATCTGATTGATTTAGAGAGTGGAGCGAGTTTTCTGGACCAATCACAGAGCGAAGTAGAGCAAAACCAATGTGAGCCCTAATGTACTCCAATATTAAACACGTTCTTTAAAGTGATTAAAATAACAATATTTTACTCACACAGAACTAAGCTGAAACGTCATTGCAGCAAATGGCAATGCACGTATGAACTGAACGCCAGGGTTTTCAATCGATTTCTAAGAAAAATGCACGTAAGTAACATAACGTAAAACAACACAGCCGATCATTACAAAAACAAAAGTACATCAATATGCAAAACGGATTTAGTATTTTTAAGACGCAAACGGCGACAGGGGAGCAGATTCAGTTCCCCTTGCCTGCTCTTACATATACCATTCAACTGGAATTTTAAACTTGGTTATAAACACAAAAATTGAAGTGACCACCGCAAAGCGAAAAGATCAGTTGCTTTAAAAAGAAGTCTGTATTTAATTGGACGGACAAACAAACTTATATAGAAGTTTATCAAAAACTGGATCATTGGATAATGCAATTCAAGACTTTTAATTGGCTTAGCCATTGTGGTATATGAGCCAATATACCATAATCTAATATCTGTACATCGTAACATACGGTTTCTTATAAAATAAAGTCGAGAAGATTTGTCTAATATCTTGGGGACATTTTTTATTTAATAAAACAATTATTCCACTCGCGCTTGTTGGATATGAGATGATTATAGCCAACTCGACGCTACGCGCCTCGTTGGCTCTCTATCATCCTATATCCAACGCGCACTCGTGGAATAATTGTTAAATGTAAAGCACCAGGTACATTGGAATCTCGATTTAACGAACCTCTATATAACGAAGTCCTTGGTATAACGAACGATACTTCAGTTTCAGCCCGGCTAAAGTTACAGTAAAGGTATGCCACAGAACCTCGATATAACGAACCCTCGATATAACGAACCAATTTGCCCAGTCCCTTAGCACTTCGTTAAATCGAGGTTCCACTGTAGTAGTTAACGCTC
Organism: Stylophora pistillata; assembly: GCF_964205215.1. Lineage (NCBI taxonomy): Eukaryota > Metazoa > Cnidaria > Anthozoa > Scleractinia > Pocilloporidae > Stylophora > Stylophora pistillata. Next base: position 16,797,406 of record NC_142523.1, read on the forward strand.
CAACATTAGAGCCATCTGTTTGATACACTGGCGAGTACTACGGCTATTACATGCACTAAAGGTTGGAGCTTGAAGGTGATTTATGAACAAGAAAGTCATGACTGACTGACTTACTAACTGATTGATTGATTGATTAATTTATTACCTTTCTATTGACCAGATTCTTTTTTTGCATCTCTTTAAACACATCTTCAAGCTCTTCCTAAAATCAGTGAAGATCCGATAAGTTGAGTTTGATAATCAATCATTTGATGGCGATTTGTCTATAATACCTTATGGCTCCTGTGTATTACAGTGTTTACCAAGTAAAAAAATAGCGGAAACAATAGCCTCTATCTTCTGAGATAGGCTTTAAGCGCTGGGAATTGTGCTATTGACCAATTTTTTTCTGTTTACAGAATAAGCAGGCCTCGACTTCTCTCTACAAATACTTTAAAAAGCGCCTCTTCCTGATAAGGGGTGGGGGTGGCTGATATTTGGGAAGGGGGGAAGGCGAGAGGGGCGGGGGAAGTAAAGGGGAGGGAGGGGAGGGGAAAGGAAAGGGGGAGAGGGGAAAGGGAAGGAAAGGGGGAGAGGGGAGTGGGAAGGAAAGGGGGAGAGGGGAGAGCAGCGCTTCTCGGGGAATCAACCCTGTATACTTTAAAATCATACTAAATGCCAAAGTTCCTTCTAATGTGATTTGATTTTTTAACTTACCCTTGAATAAGTATGGGGTGAGTATGGGGTGGGAGTGGTTAATATTTGGGATGGGGGAGAGGAGAGAGCTGCACCCCTTGAGGAATCAACCCTGTGAACTTTAAAATCATACTAGATACCAAAGTTCCTTCTAATTTGATTTGAATGTTATAATTTACCCTTGAATAAGAGTTAAACATCTGAAAAACTCTGTATGCATCGTATGATTCTTGAGGTGTTGTGAAGGCGATCTACAATAGGAATGCACGCAGATGATCAGTTCAGCATAATTAGTATGTGGTAAACTTAACGGCATAATGTATTACGTGTGTTTGATATCACCATGTATCGTCTTTCGCACCACTCTGTCAAGTTGATGAATGAATGGCAAAGCGGTCACCATTAATAAAGTCGACATTTTTCGTCAGTAATGGCCTATGGTGTTATATGATTAAAAAAAATTAAATACATTGTTGCTTGCAGATATGCAATACCTACCAGCAACCATGTATGTCAGTCGTTCACTGCCCTCACTCGAAGATATCGAGTTAAACACTTGAAGATAAATTCCATATCTACACGCACCCATATTTTAATTTCTATTTATCCCCAATGCAGCACCACAGTTTCTCTGGAAATTTACTCTTTTAGAAAAATCTTATTTTGTGTACTTTGAGCCACTTGGTTCTTCTAGCCTTTCTTTAAATAAGAAAAGGGTTGAACCGACTTTATGATTTATAAACTAACCTGAATCTGATCTCTAATGGCAGCCTTGTTTATATCACTGACACACTTGATACCAGGTCCTAGTGACAAAATACTGACATCGGGGGAAAATATCTGAAACTGGGAAAACAAAGCCAGAGTACGAGTAGGGTTCAGCTGATGAACAGGGCTACCCGTGCAGCAGGGACTGAAAAAGTTATCAACCAAATAATCTGCAGGAAAGTGATCCTGAATTAGACTGTTTAGTGATGATCTGCGTCTAAAAACCGTTTAGCAGAACTGGTTGCAATTATAGGCCACAATATACGTGAAGTGTTTTAAGTCATTTTCGGCTCAACGCACTTTTTTGGTTTTTGTTTGTTTGTTTGTTTTTTTTAATAAAATAAAACCTTGAAGTTATGCTGTCTTGGTTAGACAAACACATAAAATGTGCCTGTTTGCGAAAAAAAATGTTTCGTTGGAGGAGACCAACGTATTGAGTCACTGACAATACCTGGCGTCTCAAAAAGAGGTTTTTCTCAAGATTTCTTCGATCTTTTTATTTAATTTAAACGAAGGAATAACATACTCCTTTATCTTCATTACCGCTTTCTCACGAAAAATACTGTGTGGCACTCAAGATATCTCGGTTCCCTCTCCATTATTTTATAACTATTCTAACACAGTTTGAACTCAAATGAATTTAAAATACGCTAGGTACACGCACTGAGTTAAAAAATGTTTCACTGATTATTTGGGGAATATACTACTATTGAATCAATACTGGCGTGCATTTAGCAACAATGGATTTATACTGACCTGCTTCGAGGCCATGACTTGTACTCTGTACTTGTCATAAAGTTCTTTGAGAGAGGAAACAAGCGTAACGTTTCCATCACAAACTAAACTGGAAGAGCTGTAACGAGGAAGCAGAAAAGCATAACTATGACCAGTGACACGGATTTTGCCTTCAGTAGCTCCATTCTCTGCCTTTAAAAGCACACACAACCCACAATTCCTCTACTCGCTCCGACGAAGGGCTAACGCTCGAAACGTTAGCTTTTGTAATCGTTACGGTGGCCAATTTACCATTTCAACTTTGTTGATATATCCAAATCATTTCGTTACTCCCAACGACGCTGCCCCAAACAGTTTCTTTCGAAACTATCAGCCTTTATCCAAGAGACAGGACGAGTTTTTTTTTTTTCTATGGATAACCATATAAACAACTAATACTGTCGCCTTTGCTGTAAATTATAGATCTTTATAATGGGATAAGAAAAGCATGGTTCCCAAAAATGAAATTACAGTTTTTCAGAGGTGTAACAGCTGTCATTTACAGCACATTTTTTTTTTCACAGACTTCTTCTGCAAATCAAAATGGTCGTTATCGAGCATCTTGGAAATGAAAAGGTTTGAGAATCTTTTTGGTCCTACATGCGGTGGAACAACAGTTACACAATTATCATTACACCACGAAAACAAAAGTCTCAGTAACATGCTGGACCTATGTGACAGCAGACTCTTGTAAAGTATACTTTAAAGGATCCTAAAAAATGCAGTGACCTTCTGTTCAAAATTAAGTGGGGAGAATTAGAGTAATTCATCTGAGTTGAAGTTTGAACGTTGAGAAATTTTGAGTCAATTTTTTGAAGGCTGAATCACAAACGAGGTCGCAATAAATCTGAACGGTACAAGGATCACTAAGAATGGAAACGATTCCCACTGAAAACAAATGGCGAACCTGTGAAACTTGTGAAACTCAAGCTCAGTTTTTTAAGATAGATACCCGTGCCGTATCTCTTGAACAGAGTGACCAAAGGTTAGGATTCCTACTTCGACTGGTCATATGATGAGCTAAAATATACTGACTACTCATTGTTTTTCGGGGTGGAATAGTCGGATTAACACGGCTGCGCAAAAGGAAACGGCTGGTTTCATAGGTGGCTAACATCAAGTGGTTGTAACAATGCTTTGGATGGGCGGCGTATGACAGGTTTCTCTTGTACCTGAACTTGTGCCTTAATCTTTTTACAACTTCCTGAAACACTTCCTCGAAATCAGCATCTGAATCTTCAAGTCCTTTGAAAGACTGCAGATAAGAAAGATAATTGATTGATAAGTACACGTCATTAATGCTGACAAATACGGCATCCGCACTCGAAGAAAATAAGTCAAAAGGACCTTTCCATTTAAAGGTCTCCTGCATTCAGCGGACGTTCCCACACGTCCACCCTTGTACCTTTCTACCTTTCTAAAAATAGATATTTGGCCCCTGCATTTTTCATCTCCCTTTGCGTTAGCAAAATACACTGCACCCCTTACGTTATCCTTTGGAGTAGCTACAACACAAAGTTGAAATAGCTGAACACATGGCTAATTAAGTTTATCAAAACAGCTCACACGTAGTGTTGGTTCTGTTCACTCACACGACTTACCCATTGTAAACGAGTTCTTGCGTCACCTACCTCCCCCCCCCCCCCCCCGCTCCCTCCCCGTTTTTGTCAGCATCTACCTCTGACTGGGTAACATCAACGTGCGTTGGGAAGCAGTTTCTGTCTTGTAAAACTTTTCCATCCGCCTGTGCACCTCCTAACACTTTGCCTCTCCTAATTTTCATACAAACCCTTCGATACTAACCTCATCATGTGTACACTCCGCTAAACATATCTTTACAGTCATCTGTGACTGAGGACACTTCATCAGTTTTGAAATTCTGCGCCGAATATTGGGAGCCGTCTTGTCAAAGCTAGACTGTAAAAAAAGAGGACATCTGATGCATTATCCACTTGGAAGAGTCCCTAATGCGCTGTTACCTATCCTTCTCCCTTGTTTTAAATACACACAACCTTAAGACACAAAAAGGGTTCATTTACACGCAAGGAGGCTGACTTTTCAACTTAAATTCAATTTTCCTCTTTCCAAACGTTCTTTGACATTAGTGACATTTATCAAACAAAAATCCCTGGAGTTTACCAATGAGAAATGTTATCGACAAAAAACATTTTATATATAACAGCGACATACTAACCGCACATTCTTTGTGTAATATGTTCCTCATGCAGACAAAAGGATTGTACCTCGATGTTTCGCTCTTCACCATTCCAAGAGCAACTCGGAACAGCAGTAGCTACACACAACAAAAAAGTAGCTAAGTGAAGATAACGCTCACATTTAAAACCAGATTGTTGTTCTTAATTCTTTCCACACCAAACAGCAGTATGCATATTCTCCATACTGTTCTCTATACATTTCCTAAGGACCTTTCCACCCTAACATCAGTATGCATATTCTCCATACAGGGCTCTATACATTCCTGCTGCTGACAAGGAGAATTTGTTTAACAATCAAGGGCCCGTGATCATTTCCTTTTTTCTCGTCACCTTGATGTGTGATTCAAGGGTGATATTGTAAGGAAAAATTAGATACCAATCACTACTAGGGGTCAATATTAAAAAAAACTACAGTGTGTAAAAGAGAAAACAAGGTATACTTCCCCATCTTTGAAAACTTTACCCCTTTTAAAAAATACAAAGAATGCTGGAAAAAACATTGACTGTACCCAACTGTCCTCTTCATTGGAAAATGAGATTCTCTCGTTTACTTTCTTGGCCAAGATGTTCCTGTCTTCGTCATCAATCGCATCTGTTATGGCAGAGTATGACAACAACTGTTCACGAACATTTGTATATGAATAGGTACTTTGTGGCCACTATAACTAATGATGCACGCACCGCTAAGGCATAACAGGGATGTAAGCATCATATGTTCCTTTTAATCTTTTGAATTGCATCATTGAATAAAACCTCGCATTCTGATTGGTTAACGAAGCGAGGTACTTAGTGTGGAATTGTGAGTTGAAAAAGAGGCTAAGTCATATTGTTTCGAATCTACGTACATATGACAACTATCAGTAATGCTGTTTTCTTTTTTTCCTTAGTTTAATTCAATTATGCGATTCAGGGAAAATCCATTACTTGACAGGTGAATTCCGCGTTAAAAAGGTTAAGTTTGTGATCAATAATTGTCCGTCCACATACTTAGATGGCCTGTTTTACAGGAATGTTCTTCTGTCTTTTTTGTCTTCTCTCGACCATTTCCAGCTTGCTTCTTTTCGGCAGAGTTTACAGTTCTCATCTTCTTTACACCGGCAACTTCTTTCTCATTCTCTTGTGACTCTGTGGCGAGAAGTACAAAAACCGCATGGTGAAAATACTGACTGATTTGACCTTTACTCCTGAGAATGACTGACATCGAATTTCTCTTTACAATATCACTCCTCAATCGAACAGAAAAGTCACGGGAATGAAGGAAATAATCACCAACTGAAAAAGCTCTTGATTGTTAAACAAATTCTCCTTATCAGCACCTTAGGAAATGTCTGTAGAATAGTACAGAGAATATTCATATTGATGTTAGGGTTAAGTCAGAAAAAAATCCAAGTCCAAGATAGGATTTGAACCCACGACGCTCCGTGATCTAGTCGGATGCTATAACCACTAAGTTACTGGAGACTCAAGGGTCCATTTTGTGGGTCTTGACTGGAACCGCATCGCGCGGGTACACAGTCAAGTATTGAGCAGCGCATGTGAAACTCACTAACAGCATCACGCCGTCACACTAAAGCATATCAAGATGCGGCCAACCAACCTCCAAAGTGAGAATATAAGATGAAACAAACAAACAATTTTAATGTATAGTCGGACTAGCATCCGACTAGATCACGGAGGGTCGTGGGTTCAAACCCCATCTGGGACTTGGATTTTTTCCGACTATACATTAAAATTGTTGTTTGTTTCACCTTAGATGTTAGGGTGTAAAGATTTAATCTGGATGCCACTATTATCTACTTAGAAGGAAAATTTTAAGTAACAAGTTGAACAAACTGATTTTTAATTTAGGATTCCTGAATGAAATAACTACAAATAAAATGTTCATATTTACCTTCTGTTTTCCTTTTACGCTTCTTTTTCTGTTGTTTAATCTTTTCTTTGTGCGCTTGCTGTTTCATTTCAGGTTTTCCAATGCTCCAGAAAGTTTTTCCTCCTCGATTACTAGCACTATCCGTATTCTGAACACTCCCATCGCTTTCCGCACCCGCTGATACTTTTGATCTTTTCCTGTCAATAAGTACAAAGGCATAGCTCAAGCTGAGCGATATATATACAGTAACATCTAAAACAAGTATTGCAGAAAACATTTGTCTGAGCTAAAGATCTTACGAGCAACTGAGGTCTTTTTCTTAGTCGACAAAATTCATACGCTTCATATGTGAGAAGGTGGTTACTAAAACATGCACTCTACATAGGAATGGTCTTCAGTTCTAAATAAACATTTTAATCTGACCTTGAAATAAAACTGACAGAAACTTAACAACATTAACCGAAACCCCTAAAAAAAAAAAGAGCAACGCGTTTTGGAGACTTGAGATGTGTAACTAGCTGTTGCAAGAGTAGTATAAATGACTTACTAACCGGGTCGATGCTGTCATTACTCGTGTCCAGTTCCTCTTGAAATGACTGAAAAAACACCTGTCCAGACCAGCAGCACCAAGCTGATCTCCAGGAGGGAAATCTACTTTGTCTTCATCTACTTCTTCTTGAGCAAAGTGGATAAGTCTTTTGTTCTTCATTGAAGACATTTCTTGGTCCGGAGCTCGTTCATCGATCTTTACCACTCCTGAAATATTGAGACATTAACTGAATAATTTTGCAATAACGATTGACGATTATTGTAAATATGTTCTCAGTTGAATTACGCACGTATTTTGATTGGTTCTTATCTATGATCTATTGAAGGACAGACGCATACATGACGTCACCGTTAGCAAATACTTGTTTTGTAATCACAATTATAAAAAAAATAGATTTCATGTTGCCGTGGGTCTGTACAGCACTAGATCAAAGAAGACCTTAAAATGTGATAACATCATTGACACACTCGGCTGGACGTCGTGTGCCACTTTTTCGCTCTTATTACATTTTGACGTCCTATGTGACACACGGACACAGAATCTGTTTGTCAAGTATTGCACGTATAAGTGTATAATTAACAATTATTCCACTCGCGCTTGTTGGATATGAGATGATAGATAGCCAACGAGGCGCGTAGCAGGTACTGAGACTATAAAACAGATCTAAAGACACAGGGGTGTACAAAGCTTTGCTTTCATGTCCAAATTGAGCACTCTATCTAGGATGAGTCATTGCCGTTGCAATTGCGCATGCTCGCTGGTTTACTCTAGTTTGAGCACTCTGGCATGGCTTAGACGATACCACAAAGGTTGGGTCGCTTGGGGTGACCGTCTCGGTTCTCCCCCATCCTAGCATTAGCACTGCACTGATGAGGCCCAGAAGGCCGAAACAGTACTGTCTGCAGTTAAATAAATAAATATATAAATAAATAAATAAATATATAAATATATAAATAAATAAATTATATAAATAAATAAATAAAGACACAGGGGTGTTAAGGGTTGAAATAAATTCTAAGTTTACGTCTAGACGAATTAAGGCGGGAAAATTATGTTCTTTCTGGGGGAGTGCTATTGCAAATATACTTAAAGCGTTAACCTAGGCATCCAGAAAGCCAAAAAGATAATTTCAAGAGGACCGGGTCGGCAATAACAACTACTTAGTTCCTTTGAAGTATGAATAACTTACCTAAAGGTGTATTAAGACATACACATTTCAAGTCAGTCCAGAAATTCTTGACAGCCACTGCGTTCGAGAACATGTGACAACGTGACACAAATGATTGGCCTAGTGGTGGAAGCGCAGTCTTGTAGTTCGTTATAGATGTTGTGGTATCCAATATTCTTGTGCCTTTATGTAAGAATATTCTTATCTGGAGGTATACAAGTTAAAGAAGAAGCCAATTCAATGTGAATTACAGCTACTTCCAGGAAATGTCATCACATACAGTGCTGTGCAAAAGTGACGCAAACAATTTTCGTTCATTATAATCTATAAAATATTTTTGCTCACGCGCGCGCCAAGTGATAAGCGAGCGATAAAACGACGAGATATCGAAGCTTTCCTGCGATATATTGCTAGAACGATATATCGTCGATATATCGTAGGACTTAGTAAATAATCCCGATACATGGCGCTTCAGAAGAAAAATCGCTGCAGTACATGAAAACTACTGAATGGGAAAGCAAGAGAAAACAATATAGAGTCCACAGCAAACGATTTGGGTGTGATGCTTACAAACGGAAGCCTGAAAGCTAACAACTGTGTTAAATTGGTTCACAGCTGTGCTTGGAAAATGGCCCAATTTGGTAGAGCATCTGACCAAAAAATTGGAAAAATTACAAATGATCGCCACGTGACCTTACTTTATCTTCAAAAGCTAAAAGTTAATTTATCGGCAAACATTTCCGGTCTTGGCAAAGTTGCACAACCCGCTTTAAATCATTCAACGACAACACTTACAAACTTACCAGAAACAAACTTTTAAAATAAATGTCAACAAGCAATAGCAAAGGTACTTACATGGTAAAAATTATGAGGAAATGGCTTAGCAGGCGTGACTAAACCCATTTGGCAAAGGCACAAGAGTAGTTCAAGTGGTGCTGGATGGTACCGCCTAAAATTCAAATCAAACATCAGTGTACTATAATTACTCTTACAAAATTTCAACAATGTATGAACAGCTCATTTGTTGTAAAAACATACATTCCTCTATGCTTTCATAAAAACAGCTAATTACTGCCACAAATCAATAAATGTGTGAGATTTTTTGAATAGATTTCTCTGAATAGCAGCACTGGATTCAATCTCAGTGATAAAAAGACGGTTTACGTTTGGTCCTGGCAGAGAATTTGAGGGATTTTCCACACAATCAAAACTGCAACAAAATTTCACATTTGCCCTCGAAGCTTCGCTTCTCGACCAAATATTCATTTTTTGGACAATCGCTCAGCCGCGGACATTATGCGCCGACATACCAGCAAGCCAGAGGGGGGTTTATTAACTAAACGCGGTCCATTTACACACATGATACCTACGCTTCCCTGTTACAGTTGTGATGTTGAAATCGGGCTGGTGATAACCCAGCACGTTATTCATGAATGGCCGTAATGGCTAGTTTCTCAAGTTTTGTAATAGTTTTGATCAATTGGTAACAGGACTTCGTTCTCTCCAATTCTCTCTGGAAACAAACTTATGATTAAAAAATCTTTTTTGATGTTTTAAAATTCAAGAAATTTTTCCTGAGGCAATTAACAAAATTAAGGAAAAAATGCCCTCTGTCGCTGCCAATCAGCATTTATAAATTTCTCCCCCCCCCCCACCCCCCATGTTATAAGATTGATAAAAGCAGAAAGCACAGTTGGATTCTTACCGAGTTTCCTTGAGTTTGACTCTTAATTGCTGAGGAAGATCACAAAAAAGCGTATACTTTTTCACTGGATCAAATGCATATTCATCAAAACCTTCAATCTAAAACCAAATGAAAAAATCAGCCGTTTGACATAACAATAAATCTCTTCGAAGAACGCTCGTTAGACTTCAATGTTCAAGTGAAGTAGAGATAATCCAGAGCTGTAAGGAGTTTGAATAAATCAATAGCAAGAGATATTGCTTGATTAAGTTATTCTTGCAAATAACTCAGAAATTAAATCGTTAATTATAAAAGATAACCTTGAATATTGGCAAAGAACAATTATACCTCCTCAGTTATATCGATTGTTTTGCAGAGTACGTTTAAAGGCATCACTGGCATAACATCAGCCAAACGAAACCAGCCTTCTAGAGGCTCTCCTGCCTCATCAAACACTTTACACATTGGTTTTAAGTGTTTAATCCACTCATAATCCTTATTCTCTGTTGCTGTTGGATCATCACTCTCAAATAACGCTTCTTCTTGAGTGCCACTGGGTTTAGGCTCATTCACATCGATTGTGTTTGATGAAATTTCGCCATACACAAGCTGCCACAATAGCTCATGAATCAACTGTAGTCTTGGAAATCTAGGCAAATGACCATACTTTTGAGTTGAAACCTGAAAGGAAAAATATCAAGGCGATGTATAAGTAAAAGAAAATAAAACGTAATGCCATTCAGACGACAGTCTCTAACTCAGGCCCTTTAAGCGCCTTTGATTTACATGGCTATGCTATTTTCAAGGAGGTACGTTTCTCAAGAAACAGTACTGTGTTGGTGGTGAGTAATGCAAGATTATTTGGTTTTATTAACTGAACTGATAGCGTAAATTGGCCATCGTAAAGAGTTTCTAAAGGTGACGTTTCGCGCGTTAGTCCTTCAAGGACAGATGCATATTCCCAGAAATTGCTGTCTCGCAGTCTAGAGCACTAGGCGAGAGCTATGGCATTCAACCTTCGGGCTTAGATTGCACCAACTACTGAAGTTTTCCTTGTAAGTTTTACAACTTAATCATTCTAATTACGCAGAGTAGCTGTAGATGTATAGTTTACAGAGAGCAAAAGGCTGTACTTTTCCAGATCCAGTTATGAGTACATTTTAGTTTAAGGAGCTTGTAAGTCAAGGTTACTGTAAGTTAAAAAAAGCCGTGTTGGACTTAACATTATGGAGATCCAAATTGCTGAGTAGAGCAGTTTTCACTTCAATTTCAAAAATCAAAACAAAAGTAATCACAACAATCAATCGGAACAAAGGATGACATCATCATTAGCCAATAGAACTCCAAGTAAAAAAGGCAAGTTGCGTGAAACGCGGGAAACATAAGTGTCCCCATCAGGATTGGTTTTAGTTTTGAGTCTGATTAGCTGAAAATGTGGCACGAGTTTTCTGGGCCAATCAGAGAGCGAAGTTAACCAAAACTAAAGGAATCATGGATTATTTTCAACGCGTAATTGAACACGGCTCTGCTACAGCACCCACATGAAATCACTTCAAACTGTACCGTGTACTGAGGTTTTATTGGCGTACTGTCTTCCTTTGAGTCACCCTTTTCCTGAAGCTGTTGTGCTTTCTTTAATGCATCTTTTTCAATTTTCTTCCTCTGCTTTTCTTCTGCAGCAGATGCTGCTTTTTCCAGTTTTTTCCTTTCTTTTTCTTCTGCAATATGCTTAGCTTTTTCTTTTTTCTATTGATATCAATACAAGAGAAATACATTTTGAATGTTATTCACTAAAAATGCTTAAATAATGTTTTTTCTTCTCTCTTCTACAGCATCATATAATAACTTGACCTTTTTTTAATATGTAAAAAATGGCCTTTTCCAGGCGTTTCCTATATCAAGATGGAAGATGGAAGATGGAAGGATATGAAATCAGCTGACCTTCCATGGATTGGGAGGAGAAAGATGAGGAGAGATGGAAAGAGTTTGTCTGTGGCCTATACCCCACAGGAACAAACCCAACAAACAAAATACCTAATTTCCTGTCTATAACTACATGTAACACATACAAAATGTACTTCTATTACTAACAGTGCTAGATGTTCCAACACGTCCCGCAAAGACGAAATTGCTCAAAACTGCTCTTTGAGTTCACATCAAAGGAGCCTAAGCTCACAAACCCAGCTAGCTGTAATATGAGTTTTACAAAGTTTTTTTTACTTTGTTTGTTTGTATCCTTTGCTTGTTTATTTTCAATGATACACAGTAAGCAAAACAATTGAGCATGAACTGTTCCATACAACAAGGTTTTTTTTAAAAAAGGCAAAGGTGACAAGCATGGTAACATTGAGGTGTTGTGGTACTAGAGTTTGAATTGCAGGTATTTTAAACTTGTTCACAAGCACAGCAACAAATTCAGATTTAGAGCATGACATCAATATTCTAGTCTACATACTGACAGTTAATTCAGAGCAAGAATGTCATTTCCAAACCACAGTACTTTAGTTTTCTAGTTCCTTCATACACATGTACTAACTATGGTGAAGCCAAATCTAATCAGATACCTCTGCCTCTTTAAACATCTGATCTTTGAGTCTAACACGACACTGTTCCAATATAGCCGCTACTTCAGAATCATTATTACTGACAGATGAGTGTAAGAACAGGTCCACCTGTAAAACAGAAAAGTAATCTACTTAATGAGTGAAACCATCAACTTTTTCACATAACAATGATTGAAAAATACCAAACTATCCCATGAATAACACATTCAAGTACATAAATAATGTATTTCTTTAAAATAAGCACCCAAATTTCAGCCATGAGGAGGGGCACTTGTGAAAGGAGAGCACTTAATCAGGGGGGCACTTAA
>NC_142523.1:17019982-17049982 GCF_964205215.1 Stylophora pistillata
TTTACGAAATCGAACGCTAGATGAAACATGAGCGAAAGAAAGTTGCATATGCAAAATTGTTTCGATAGTTAAGCGACGGTGAAATCTACAAAATCGGCAGCTATTCTTACCTACATTTAATCCATTTACGTATGATGCACGATCCTTCGCAGTAGATAGCGCTATTTATGCAATAGCGAAAGTCAGACCTGAAAACTTCATATATTCATATAATCCATTTCTTAAGGTTTTTCACTTGATAGTGCGATTTCATTTCGGTCAATACTTAGAAGAAACAATGTAGGAACATGAAAAAAAAAAGAATTTGCTTCTCAATTCTAATTTTTTTTTCTGTCAAGAATGTTCAGTCCGCATGGTATGATTGACAGATTGCTTCCTCTGCTTATATTTTATGCAAATTTTCAAACGCATTGCAAGCTCTCCAGTGCGAGACTCGCTCTCAGCTCGCTTTACTCGCCAGTGGATAGCTTAATTGCAGGCTAGTAATTTAATTTTACTTCGTTTTCTACTGGTGTCAGTCGAATAAAATATTAGCATGAAACGTCAGTGTTACGCAAGAACAATATTATTCGTATAATTGTTCGCAACGGTTTCTGTTGGTTACGTGCATGGCTTATCCCGCTGTTCTTTAGCCCTCCTGATCCGTTCCTCCTGATTTGTCCATCTGTTTTATGTTTTAGGCTATCCATTAATAGATCCTGTTCAACCGTTTAATGTTTTAAGCCATCAGTTAATTTTTTTTCTCGGCTGTTTAACGGTAGACGGAATTCGGTTTTTGGACTTTGCCCTGCCATTTAACGCTTTGGACTATCCGTTTAAATGGATATGCAAACCGTTTAAACACTCTTATTACCTGTTTACTATCCATTTACAAACCGTTTATTTTCAACCGTTTAACGAAAAAGCGTTAGTGTATGAAATCCTGTGCCTGGTCACATATATACTTTGTACGTGATTGGTGCATTGAAAATAACCTTGGTACCTAGCATGTGATCAATCTGGTGTGCATGCTTGAATTCATGGTTGTTGGACTTTTTGGCTGGTCCTGCATGCACACTCATGTTATTGAAATTTAACAATAAAGAGAATGTTTTTTATTTCTATTGGCTGCTGTTTAACGCAAAAGGTCCTTGAATGTGAGAGCCAAGGTCCTTGAAAATGACCTAGAAAGTCCTTAAAAGTCCTTGAATTGGGTTCCTGAAAAAGTGGAAGAACCCTGAACTTTGTTCTACCCTGTCAATTCCCATCTTCCCTAAGTTAATCATGCTCTACTGTGCTAACCCCTATCTACCCTAAGTTAGCCATGTTGTGCCATGTTAACCAATGTCTGCTCTAAGTCCTCCATGTTGTACTATAATAACCCACATCTTTCCTAATTTAGCCATGTTTTACCCTGTTAATCTGGATGTACCCAAGTTAGCCATGTCGTACCATCAACCCTCACCTTCCCAAAGCTAACCATGTAATAATAATAATAATAATAATAATAATAATAATAATAACTTTTATTTATATGTGACCGGGCACAGGATTTCGTATACTAACGCTTTACCGTTTAACGAAATAATCCTTTTACTATCTGTTTATTATCCGTTTAAAATGGATCATCTAAGCGTTTAAATGCTTTCTTCATCCATTTAAATGCTTTGCTCATCCGTTTAACGTTTTCGACAAAATGTTTAAACGGTTAACCCGTCCATTTAAAAAAAATCCATCCGTTTAATGGTTACTTGCATCTGTTTAACGTTTTTGAAGAGCAACGGTATAAAACAGTCCCAAGAAGCATCTGTTGAAAAACAGTCATGCTTCGATCGAGCGGCTATGTTGGTCTTCGCTACAACTTGTTTGCAAATCTCTGGTATGAGAATTAAGGTCTTCGATTAGAAGAATTCAGATATTGAGACACGAGAGCTCGCATTACCTTACGAAAACAGAATGATATTCGTTAAGTAACACGAGAAGAGCAAGATTTGTTTTCATGCTTATGTAAATTTATTTCGATAGACGTGTACAGCAAAATTATTTACCGAATCGGTGGCTATTGGGTCTCTCATCTTTTATTTCCATCAATTGAAAGAAAACGAAAATGGCTTTATATAAGCTATAATTACAAATTACTTTACGAAATCGAACACTAGATGAAACATGAGCGAAAGAAAGTTGCATATGCAAAATCGTTTCGATAGTTAACTGATGGTGAAATCTACAAAATCGGCAGCTATTTTTACCTACATATAATCCATTTCTTAATGTTTTTCACTTGATAGTGCGATTTCATTTCGGTCAATACGTAGAAGAAACATTGTAGGAACATGAAAAAAAAAAGACTGCTTCTCAATTCTAATTTTTTTTTTCTGTCGAGAATGTTCAGTCCGCATGGTATGATTGACAGATTGCTTCCTCTGATTATATTTTATGCAAATTTTCAAACGCATTGCGAGCTCTCCAGATCGAGACTCGATCTTGGCTCACTTTACTTGCCAGTGGATAGCTTAATTGCAGGCTAGTAATTTAATTTTACTTCGTTTTCTATCGGTGTTAGTCGAATATAATATTAGCATGAAACGTCAGTGTTCCGCAAGAACAATTCGTATAATTGTTCACAACGGTTTCTGTTAGTTATGTGCATGGCTAATCCCGCTGTTCTTTAGCCCTCCTGATCCGTTCAAGGTTTTTGTCCATCCGTTTAACATTTTAAGCTATCAATTAATAGATTGTGTTCAACCGTTTAATGTTTTAAGCCATCAGTTTAATTTATTCTCGGCCGTTTAACAGTTTACGGAATCCGTTTTTGGACTTTGCTCTATCGTTTAACACTTTGGACTACCCGTTTAAATGGATATGCAAACCGTTTAAACACTTACTACCCGTTTATTATCCATTTACAAACCGTTTATTTTCGACCGTTTAACGAAAAAGCGTTAGAGTACGAAATCCTGTGCTCGGTCACATATAGCACTCATATCCTGAGCTCATGGCACTTTACAACACTGTGTGGGGGACTTTACCAGACTACTAAGCAGTTTACAATCAAATAAAGGTGAATCTAACAGATGCCCCCTCCCCCCAATTCCCAGTAAACAGGCCAGACCACATCACAGTAATCTCGTGAGTGGGTTCTTTAATGTCCCCTGCTCAACCAAATTAACTAATTAATAGATGCAGGAGACGTATTAATAGATGCAGGAGATATATTACCACAAGTTAATAGATGCAGGAGACGTATTAATAGATGCAGGAGATATATTACCCAAGTTAACCATGCTCTACCATGTTAACTCTCATCTACCTTAAATTAACCATGTTCTAGTGCGTCAACCCCCATCTACCTGTAACCCCCATCTACCTGTGTTAACCATTTGTTACCACATTAAATCTTGTCTACCCCCAGTTAACCATGTGCTACCATGTTAACCCTGATTTACCCTAAGCTAACTAAAGTATGTAAATTGCTGTGTTAACCTTCATCTACCCTAAGTTAGCCATGTTCCACCATGTGTTTCTAATCATTTGCAAGATCTAAAACTAGCATAGATACTGGCAAATGAATTGCAACTTTCTACAGCTAGTCAAACAAGTGTGATTTGCGGTCTTGTTTCTACATGTGGATAAAATGTAAACAAGTATCTAAGACTGTTTTCATTTTTATTTTTCTATTTATCTTTTTGGATGTTATTGTTTAAGGTGATGGGAAAGGAAGCCACAGATGTGTGGGTCCTCAACAAGACAAACCACATAGATGATACCAGGAGTGTCATTCCAAGGGAAGCACAGATTTACATCCTTTTGGATGATACATCCCTTCCTGTTTTGACTGGAATAACAAGTATGTTACTCAGACCTTACAAAAAGAGGCAGAAGTTGTTCTTCCTGTAGGAACTGCATGGATAAAGTACGGCTTAAAATTAACCAGGAAACAATGCTCCTATATTTCTGATTATAAATCAAACGATGAACTGCCCCAGGTGGAAATCTTGTTAAGATCTTGATAAGAATCTTAGTAAGTTTCTTAAAAAGATCCTTGTATCTTAAGCAAGATTCTTACAAGAACCTTACAACAGCTTGTAAGATTCTTGTGAGAATCTTGTTATGATCTTTCTTATGAAGGACTTTGCCTTACAAGAATCTCACAAGGTCTTGTAAGGAATCTCCACAAGATCTTACTTGAGAGTTACTTTATAATCTTGTAAGAACCTTAGGAAGATCTTGCTCAGGACTTCTGTTGTCTATGAAGAATCTTACAAGATCAAACTTGAAAAGGCATTAACAGAATCCTGTGATTCTTGAGGAAAGCTGGCAGCTATCTCTTCAGTCAGCTTGTCAATAAACTAATCTCTACTCTTGATTGCCATGGCTTTTCAAGCTTCAGAGTATGCAATTTCATGACCATCAGCACCCTCGTGTATGGTGGCCCATTGTTATCATAGCATTGTTATCATAGCATAATAAAAAAATAAAAGTAAAATTAAAAAAAAAATAAAAGTAAAAGCAATCCAAAAAAAAAATTGAATTTAAAATAAAACATTAAAGAAAACAGGAGCTACTGAAGAAATTCAATAAAAAAAAGTAAAGGAAGATTACAAATTAAAAAATACATAAAAGTTAAAATTAAAGTGAAAAATAATTTAAAAAATAAATAAGATAAAAACCTTTAGTACAAATGCAAAATAATTTTAAGTTTACTATGATAACGCTGGGCCGAAAGGAACATCACGATATTTGTTTCCAAAATGAAATGTTCGAAAGCAGCCTGCGACACGTAAGGTCAGTGGACAACCTAGTTCCCAGCTTCCTCTCTCTTTCTCTTCTCTCAAAATGGCGGTCCGCATTCGTTGCTCAGAGTGGGAGAGTGACGAGCAACTGAAGAGCGACCTTGAGCGCTATGTGTTAGCAAACTATTCCAGGCAGGAGATACTGGATTTTGCTAGTCGGGACTTCCCTGAGTATGCCTGGAGTCTGCCTACACTTAGCAGAAGATTACGTTTTTTCGGCATCAAATACGTTAGGTACGAAACCAACGTTGAAGATGTAAAGAAGGCAATCGAAGAGGAAATGGAGGGTCCAGGGCAGTATCTAGGGTATCGAGCAATGCAGAGAAAAATACGAGAGCAACATAAATTGGCTGTCCCTCGCAATCTGGTCCATGATGTTATGGGTATGGTGGACCCCGAAGGACTGACTAGGCGAGGGAATGTTGGTCAAAAAAAACGACAAAGAGGAGCTACTGGAACGTTCACATCATTGGTAAGTTCTCCCACCTTTTTGTGGCAGGTGCCCAAGTATGTAAAATTCATTGAAGCATTTCCCCTGATCCCTTAGAGTAAGCCGTTGCAAAGTAGAGTAAATATATGGGATCAAATGGCATGTTCTGGCAACCTACCTCGAACCATCCAACTTATCTGCCTGTGCTTTTATCATGAATTTCAATCTAGTGTAACATGTTTTTAGGCATCTGGAAAAGACATTTTAAAGGCAACGCAAGTAACTGGGGTATCTGTGTGCTAAAAGCTCTCATTATCTTGCTTGTCCTTTTAAAGATTGCCAAACAAAATCCATATCAGGACATTCTGGTGATAATATATGTTGATCTCAACTTGCTTATGCATGCCTGCCTATAGGTACAAATACTTGACTGATGGTCCAGGTCTTTTTGATTATCCAAAACATGGTGGATTTGGACACAAGCAAACCTGCTTCCCTTCCCCATTTCTTTTCGTCTTTCAGTTTGGTGAGTTCCCATAAATTTTCTGGACTTCCCTAATCCGATCAGCCAAGGATCCCCCTTCTGTAATAGGCTTATGGTCATAGTGTCATGTCATAGTAGTTATTTTATTATGTTATCTTGTATACAGGGACCTAATCACACTCATTCTGGGGATGGCCACGACAAGCTAATGGGTTTCATGAATAGCACTTTTCCTTTAGCTGTTTACGGCTTGCAAGATGCCTTTAGTGGATACATTTTGTATCTGAAATTATGGACCACAAACTCTGACCCTAAGCTTATTGGTCGTTGGTACATGGATCATCTGTACAAAACAAAAGGTAACATTGGTCCTGTATGCAAAATATATACAATGGCAATTGCAGACTGATCATGATACAGTCAAAGCTGAACCATAGTTAACTAAGGTTAAGCTCTACATCCCGGGGAGGGGTACTCCCATACATAAAGCTTATAGGTATGTGCTGCTGTGAAGGGTAGGGTTTTTGAGCAGTTTAGTCTAGGATAGGGTATTAAAAATCAGAGCATTTTGGTCTGGAATAGGGTATCATTTACCGTATAAGCAACTTCCTGTGACAGAAATAAAGTTCCTGGAGACTAGCAAGTCTGGAATAGGGTGGTAATTTTACGCATCTAGTCTAGAAGAGAGTCGCAAAATTCAAACATGATCTAGTATAGGGTAAGGGTCTCAGAGTCCCAGCGACACACCCCTACCCAAAATATCCAGAGCCCCCCCTGGGCTCTACATACATGTACGATTTTTTAAGCTTTATTTATTTATTTATTTACTTATTTTATTATCTTTTTTTCATTCAAGTGATCAGTAAATATCTGAGGCTGGATAAAGGAACTGAGACAGGGCACATGGCTACTATTCACGCTTTTTTAAGGCAAGAGCAAGATGAGGAGGCAGATACAGTTTTTTATGGTCCTTCAACAAATAACAAGGTAAGGCAGTTCACTAAACACTTTCCGACAATAAAACATCAGTTTGGTGCCCACTTAGGCTTTTCTGAATTTTTGATGTAGATTTTAATGATGGTAATGAAAATGCAGGAATCTGTGCTTCACATTCCAAAAACCTTTTTTCTGACCTATACATTTAAGGGTAATAACTGATTGTTTACTTTTTGAATTGCATTATCAACACAGATTTGAACCATTTTTCACAGATAGAAAGATGGTGGCGAGACCTGCACCATAGATTTGAAAGATTTTTCAAGAGGCAGCTCACTATGTTACTGGAACAAGGCCACTATGATCCAAGTGATCAACCAGACAGGTATTAACTATGTTTTCAAATACATTACATGAACAGTACCAGTTCTATTTAATTCATTTTACATACCTTATTACATGAATTTTTCGTGACACGTTAATTTCGTGATTTTGAGGTTCAAATATTTCGCAATACTTAAATTTCGCAATTTTTTGGAAAATTTTGTGTTTTAAGTCACTTTATTATATGGCTGCGATAGTACGCGCGTTCTCATTGGTTAATTAGCGTTCCATACTTTCCTGGTAAACGCCCACGGGCATTACAGATTTTTCCCACCACCGTTTTCGTTTACAAAACCTAGCTAACTTTGTGACTTTCGCTGAAAGAAACTTCATTAAAAAAGCAAGAAATTTAACAAAACACGTATCTTGGTCTTCTTTAACTATGAGTTCTAAAGATTTCTTATCTGAATTTTATTATCCTGACAAAAAATGAAAGCAATTTAGAAGTTCTCTCTATTTGGCGTGCTTTGCCCGTCGGAAGCCACATAATAAACAACTTAATAACCTTGTTTGCTCAAGCTTTACTGTAAAATTCCAGAGTTCGGGCTGAAATTTTCTATTCATGGACCTCGCCCAGAGGCTCGGTCCATAAAGCAAAAATTTTATCCCTCAGTCTGGAATTTTACAGCAAAGCCCTCACACGCAGTTATTAAGTAGTTATTAATTTTGAGTAATGCACCGCCCCTGGGATAAGGTATTTTTCCTTGACAAAGTTAATGTAACCAGCCATTGACGTGAATAAAAGGATAAAAATTTATACATTTCCACCAACCAAGTTGTGTGAATTAGTTTGAAAACCAAAAGTAACGTGAAGTCCACTATTGGCTTGCTTTTAGACTTGTAATGACCTCAGTGGTAATAAACTCATCCTTTTTATGATTATTTACATGAAGTTTCACTTAATTTTCACGTCATGTAATTTTCACAACACTTATTTTTTGCATCTTTTTCATTTTGCGAAAAATCGTGAAATTTTCAAAATTAACATGTTGCAGAAGCTTCATGTAATAAGGTAACTGAAAACATGTGCAGTTAATTTCCAAGTGCTTATAATTTTGATGTTATACTGATTTCACCTCTCTTTATTAATTGACCTGACACATAGCCTGTGACTTGTAGTTAACACCTGCCACATTTAAATATCATGGATCTGCATTCTTACTATGCTGTCTTTGCATTTAAACAGGCACCTATTGGCATTCATTTTTATTCCTGTCATCCAGAAAGAAATGGATATCTTTAGGGAAACTGTGTGGAATTCACATAGAGTAAGGAGCCAAAAGGATGCTCAGATGCCTAAAGGGATACCATATCACCTGTACTCGTTCCCTGAGCAATACAATGCAAATGAGTGTGGTAAGGGTATTTTACTGAATATTTGTATGTTTTAGAATAATATTTGCAGACTGCACAACAAAGCATGTCTTAGAGAGCCAAGTGTTGCATTTCTGAAGAAATCTTAAAATTTAAAAATTGTTTTAAGAAAACATGATTTCCTGAGTTTAACAGATGTCTAGAACTTTCCAGGACCAGTGTTCTTTTTCCAGGACTTTCCAGTCCTGGCCAGTCCTTGAAAATAAGAAAATAAAATTCCAGGATTTTTCAGGTTTTCCAGGACCAGTACGAATCCTTTTTTAATTAATGACCCACCACTAAGTATCGATTCAATGAATTCAATGAGAAACAATGTGTAAAAAGCAGGGATGGTTAAATTAATTTATGGACAGCTTGAGAGATTAAATCATCAATATTATACTTCAATAGAGAGAGAGAGGCCAATACAGATATTTTCAGGGCAGACATGATGATCCACTCACTAACAAGTTATTAAGGGTTAATGTTCAAGTGCTCATCAAGTGCAATTTCCTGTATTGTATAGGTTTGCAAGTCACTTTAGAAGCACTGGATGAGGTTGCTTCATTATCAGGTGTCAAGTCAGTTGTAGATGACTACTTACCAAAAACTGTGAGAGAGAGCTGTGAACGAATTATTCCCAATATTGATGGGGTGAAGCCAGCCGAGGCAGCAGATGCCTATCTTTTCTTAAAGGAGAAGTACAAAGAGTCATCACCATCAGCATCATCATAAAAGTGCATTTTATTGTAACTGTTTTTCCTTATACCGGTAGTTCAAATGTGTAAAAAACATTGTCCAACAAATGGTCCAAGGACAAAGAACTACAGACTTGGTAACATTCATGGACGTTGTAAAAAATGCCAGTGATAAAAAAGATTTGTTATCTTAAATGAACTGTTCCATGCCGTGTTCTCCTCCCAATGGTCTGTGAGAAGCATGACGTAAGGTTTAAACTAACAACACAACACTTGAAAGGCAGTCACTGAGCTGCTATCTTGATAAAAGGTGGAAGGTGAATTATGCTCCAGTAATCCATTCTCTTACTGACTTAGGTCCATCATCTTACAGTAGGCATTGCACTCATGTTCATTGAGAAAGCATGTGATGCCCACGGATGAATAATTTCCACAGCAGAAATAGTATTCTAAGCTGCTGGCATCCATGATATCATTTGTTGCTATTTCGGGATCATATAAACAGTAGCCAGATCCCTGTATATCAAGTAACATGAGTTGTTGGTTGGATGATTCATAGGTATAGTGAACCAGGCACTCTGCTTTGGCCAACAAATCTTTCAAGTCTTTATCTGCATCTTCAGGCAGATCGGCCTTCTTGCCATTATTATTAATCAGTTTGGCAAAGAGGCCTGGAACAAATTCCTCAACTGTCGCTGGTTTCTCGTCTATTGTGGTGTAGTATACATGGTTGTACTGAAAACACTTTCCCATTTCTTGTGATGCCTGTGACTGGAACTTCTTTGTTAAGTGCCTAGCTACCTCATGCATTTGTACTTGCTTACGACAATGGCTCTCTATATTAGTTTTTAATTGAGTACTAATTACTTCTTTGGACTTCTCGTTGTACGTTTTGATAACCCAGCGATTTGAAATGTTTTGGCCCGCAGATTTGCCAGTTAGCTTGCAGTGGTAAGCATCACGGAATCCACCTGAGGAAAACTTCTCTGAATCTACTGTACACTCTACCTCCATTGCATCTGTCCATTCTTTGGAGGCAATGTCAAATTGTTCAAAGGTTAGGAGACACTTGTTTTTGGTGACTGGTTTGATGAGCTTCCCAGCATCCAGCAATGAGGCAATGGATACGGATGGAGGAAACTGGGTTGTCACTGAGAACCTTCTATAATCTGCTTTTGGTTTTGGCGCAGCTGCCTTTCTCACTGGTGCTGATGATGCAGAAGTTGTTCTTTGGAATGAGGAGTTATCCGAGAAACCTTCATGTACATGTGTTGGGTCAGAGCTATTGGAGTCCTCCCCATAATCTTGGCCAACTACAAACCGCACCAGATACACCTACATGTTTGTCAAATAAAAATAACAAAACCGATCAGATTTCATTTGGGTTGGGCATCATATTTAACATATGAAATTCATGCTACTATCACTGTTAACTAGTTGGTAATGCTATTATAACAATATAAAATGTGAAAATTCTTATCATCAAGGCCCCAAAACTGCCAAACATCAGTGACCCTTTACCTTCCTGTTGGCAATTTTTTTACATTTAAGCTAAAGAGTTTATGTACCCGGTATTCGCTGTCTAAATAAATGTATTTCAAAGGTAATATTACAGTTTCAACAAACTTGGAGTAACATGAGGAGGACTGAGGGTAGTGACAGTGTCATAACTGACATTTTTCAAAACTTAAGCCAAGGAGAGTTTGTTCAGACCTCTCATTCAAACTCTTCAAGAATTTGAATCCTGTGTGAAGAACAGAAAACCTGATGTCAACCTAACTTATATTTGTTGTTTTTTTTTTACATGGTGACAAGTCAATATATCATGCCCTCTTCCCAAAAGAAACATATAGAGATACAGTCAACTCTCATTACAACAGACACCCTCGGGACATTGTTTAGTGTCCGTGATAGTGAGAGTGAGAGTCAGTAATACCAGGAGTCATTCCTAGTCCAATCTCTTTTGGAGGGGATCTGAATTTTGTCCCTAAGAGACTGGTCATCATTTAGAGGGGGGGGGGGGCTGGTACAAATAGGGGGTGGGTAATCGATTTTTATGCAGGGAAAAAAGGGGGGGCCATATAAATTTATGCAAGTATTCAATGGTTCTGGGAGGAGGGCTACTCAGTTCAGAATGTGAAAAAAGTTACTGAATAATGCATTTAATAAGTACCAATAGACAGTTATATGTGTTGGTGTACTAAAAGTGTGTGTGTACGTGCGATTGTATATCTATCGGGGGGGGGAGGTCAGAAAAAAAAATGTGCTTCATGAAGTGGGGGGGTCAGGAAAAATGAAACATGGCATACCTAATTTTGCACCAGCCCTCCCCCCCCTCTAAATAATGACCGGTCCCTAATAGTTGAGAGGCCTTGTCAAGCGCGAATATAGTCGGACATTGGTCCTTTAATACAGTTTACCTCTAGTTTTACCCGAGAATATTTTTGCGCCATTGTTTATTTACCTAAGCTTAAATGCTTCGTACACGAACTCACCTTGTCCTTTCTATGAGGGATTTGTTCCATGCTGGTACAAGAGGGTCCCTTGTTTGTGACAAGAACATCACATAGGCTTGCTGGCAAACTGTAATGGTCAGCGAGAGCCTTCTTCAAGTTTGCTAGCGTAAGATCCTCGTATGGAAACGCCACAAACTCTCTTGGTTGGACTGGCCTAAACGTTTGTTTGTTGTCTGGCTCAGATGCTAAACGTTGCACGATTAACTCGTGCGGAGTGGAACCAGATTTCTTGCTTTTGCCTTTTCCGCGAGGGTCCGGTCGCTTCCTCTTCGCCTTCATTTCATCTTGCAAACGGTTCCACGTTTGTTGTCGTCTATTCATCTCGATAAAAGGACTTTTTACTGTAGTTTGAACGAGAAAAGTGCAAGCCACAACCCACACGTGCACGAGTTACCAATCAGGAAATGCGAGCAGCCCTTCTGAAAGTAGTCCACTGACCTTACGTGTCGCAGGCTATGATAACAATGGGCTGCTTTCGAACATTTCATTTTGGAAACAAATATCGTGATGTTCCTTTCGGCCCAGCGTTATCATAGTAAACTTAAAATTATTTTGCATTTGTACTAAAGGTTTTTATCTTATTTATTTTTTAAATTATTTTTCACTTTAATTTTAACTTTTATGTATTTTTTAATTTGTAATCTTCCTTTACTTTTTTTTATTGAATTTCTTCAGTAGCTCCTGTTTTCTTTAATGTTTTATTTTAAATTCAATTTTTTTTTTGGATTGCTTTTACTTTTATTTTTTTTTAATTTTACTTTTATTTTTTTATTATGCTATGATAACAATGCTATGATAACAATGGGCCACCATACTCGTGCCACTTCTTAGACTTGATCTGCTTCAGGGATTCCTTGAGTTTCTTTGTATGGAAGCCACTGCCCTCCTTCACTTTAGCAATTTCACTGGGAGTTGTGGAAATTGACCAATCAGAGTGCTTTGTTTCATTCAGTTTTCCCCTGTGTAAAGTTTACCCTACTGGGGTAAACTTACCATTAGCAATTTGCTAAATAGAGCCCTTCTATGGGCTGTATCAAGGCAAAATAATTACATTCTTTCAATCGTACCTTCTTAGAATTGAATTTTACAATTTGGAGGTGACTAAGGTGCAAAACCAATCAGCTTACCACTAGGATGTCATGCTTTTGGATTTGTCAGGATTCGAAAAGTGACACAACTTTGTTTGCAAAGTCATGTTTGTTTACCTTTCTTGTAAAATCTTGTTGACATGAAGATGTTTTATTGAAAGGTTTAGGGTGACAAGTTTATATTCTAGTAATGTAAGTTGTGACACATGTACCATAAAAGCCCGTGGATATAAGCCGCACTTTTTTCAAGAAATTGTCACTAGAAATTGGGGGTGCAGCTCATTTGCAAGAACATTTGAAAAAGGTGTCGTGAATGTCCATTTTCCCATCTGATCTAATGCCTGGATACTAAGCTTCGAATAGTCCGCTCACGTCCTTGTTGTAATGCAAAAATCTATGGAAAAACTGTTGAATGTAGAAATTCCTGTCAACAAATACCAGAAAAAGACCAATCGTATGTCAAAGTTGGTAGAAAACATGTTCATTATACGAAAGTGCTAAAATTGTGGGTAGCACTTTGAAGTATTTTCTGTTGCAATGTTAATGATGAGTTTATGTTTGATGAACAGTGGATGAAGAAGACTTCTCAAGACTCAACTTTGAATTTCTTTTGATTTATATTGAAAAAATTTTTTTCCAAAATTTGAGCTGTTAAATTTGGGGCATAGCTTATCTGCAGCTTATCTGCGGGCTTTTACGGTACCTTGCTTGGACCAGATCAAGTCTCACCTTAAGATCTTAAACTGGCACAGGGATCTCTTACCCAAGGCTTGTTTGAAGTCTTTAAAAAGAACAAGGATTGTTGCAAGTTCCCTCAGCAGTGGAAAGAATCTTTAGTTATACCTATCTTTAAATCACAGGCATCCTGTGGTAAGCTCGTGGAGTAAGTAAGATTCTGTGTCTGGGAACTGATATAGAAAATTTTGAAGCTTACAGAGTGGTTGCAATAAAGTCTAATACACATTTTTCTGTTTTATGATTTCATTGAAAATATATGAACTTCATATATTCATCGTATCTGATTTATCATCATGGGTTTATTATATGAATCAACTTAATGGCCTGCTCCCAGTTGGCTTGTTGGCTCAGTTGGTAGAGCGCTGCACTAGTATCACAGAGGTCAGTGGTTTGAATCCCATGCAGGCCTGATTTTTTTCAGGTCTGATTTTTGCTATTGCATAAATAGCGCTCTATACTGCGAGGATCGTGCATCATACGTATCTATAACCGCAGTTCAAAATATATGAACTTCATATATTCATCGTAATACGATTTCATTGGTTGGTTGTAGTATTTGCTAATTGATCTGTGAAGTGGGATTTTCGAAATCACTCTAGTAGAAGTGTAGTTTATTTCGGAAGTTTTATTTGTACCAAATAACATTTTCATAACAATAATTGTAAAGGTACAATTCTTCGGAAACGCAACTGTACTGTAGAATATGGAAACAGGACAGAATGAATGGTAGCTTCAATGTTGGTATTTAGTCAACCGAATTGTAATAGAAAAGATCAAAGTTTGTTTGCTTTTGAATGTAATGAGCCTTTTTGCAATTGTTACCCAAAAAAAAAAAAAAAAGTCTTTTTATAGGATTACACAATTACTGGTGAACCAGTAGTTTCCATTGTGGTCCTTGCAAGCAAATGAAACAAATGGTCTAAATTGAACATAACATCATTAAGAACATCATTAAGAACATCATTAAGAACCCCAACCGGCGGGAGGCAAACCAGTTGGCTATTTACAAGCGTGGCCAAGGATCTGAACTTGGGGCTACCGTGAAACAAATCCAGTGGTCAGGGTGGGACTCGAACCTGGAGCGGCAGATTATGAGTCCAACACTCTAACCACTCAGCCACACTGCCTCCTTATTGTTACGCAAAAAATGGCAGTAAACATTTTAATTTGAAAGCTTAAATGCTCTACCAATAAAAATGTTAACAGGAAAGATCAAAGTTTGTTTGCCTTCAAATGTAATGATCCTATTTTACGATTGTTACACGTACTACAGCAGTGAACATTTTAATTTTACTGCTAAAATACTATCAATGGGAACTGCAACAGAAAAGATTAAAGTTTGTTTGTCCTTTAAATTTAATGATCCTATTTTGCAGTTGTTTTAAATACAACAGCAGTGAGCATTTTAATTTTACAGCTAAAACATTAACAATGGGAACTGTAACAGAAAAGATTAAAGTTTGTTTGTCCTTTAAATGTTATGATCCTATTTTGCAGTTGTGTTAAATACTCTTAAAACATTTTCAGTGGGCACTGTATCAGAAACGATTAAAGTTTGTTTGCCCTTTAAATGTGCCCCTGCTTGTTGATCTTTGTCTTTACTTTGCTTTGTTGGATTTTGGTGCTTTTTTCCTTTGTTTTCTTGTCCTTTTGTCATGGTGGACTTTGTTTATTTATCTGGTGTGTCTCAGGTTCCTGATCCTGTAGCTGTTGATCTGTTACCTCTTCTTGAGGGTGCTGTTTCATGTCAGTTATAAGCCTTTGGTTAGGTGAAAGCTGGAAGTCTACATTTTCCATCACCAACATTTTTTCAGTCAGGGTGTTAGTGTCTTGTTGATAACTGTATATATCCTCAGAAAGGAATGCACTGATTATCTTAGGAAAAGCAGTAATCTTGTATGTTGTATCATCCTTCTCTAAGTGGAAGTTTATGTTCATTTCATAGTAACATTGTTTCGACAGCATTGCCTGTTGCAACTTTGGCAGTGGATGGCACATGATCCCTGCTGTGTTACATACATATATATACATAACCTTTATTAACGTATCTAGTTGTTCTAGTGCCTGTAAGCACTAATTGGGGACACCCTAAAACTACATTATATCATTAAAACAGATTAAAAATACTCTAAAACTAATATACTAATTAATGGCACTAATGCACATCCTAAAACTACATTATGTCATTAAAAAAATGTATATAAATACTTTAAAACATTAAAAATGCCCTAAGATATGCACACATTCAGTTAACCAAAGCATAAGTGGCATTCCCTCCCACATCCTTCCAGAAATGATGTTACATCCTTCTTATGTATCATAGTCCTAAAGGATTCCAAATTTTCATGGATGCCAAATTTGTTGAGAGTTATTTTCTTTGAACAATCTTTGTTGTTACAAACTGCCGGGTATGCCTTTATGGCCACATTCATGATGGTTGGGCAGCATAGCTATTGGGTACTTTCTTTTGTTCTGGTATTCTGAGGCAAGTGCTGTGGCTCAGCATTTGTAATCTGTGTGCTTTTAGTCGTACTTGGGCATTTCCCATAATAATACCTCAGTTTGATGTCTGATATTGTATAAAATTTATTTTCTTCTAGTTGCTTGATATGCTCTTGCCAGACAGACAATTCGATGGTGCCAGTGCTATCACAGAGAACTGCTTTTCTCACCACTGCCCCATTTTTTTCTGTAGTAGTTTCAGGGCCTCTCCATGTAATCATCCCACTGACTGTAAAGATGCCAGATGTTTGGCTTGTGAGCAAAGAGTCAATCTTTGTTACTTCCTTTGTTGGTGGAGACAATTTGAAGTCCCCACCATGTGGAAGCGCATCAAGTACTGCACTGCTGTAATTGAAGAAAAGAGGTCTACTGCTTGAAACTTGTAAGTGCTTTACTACAATTGGTTTTTGTGTAACCATGGCATCAAGAAACAGTTGACATTTTGAAAATTCGTGTGCCTTCACCATGAAGACTTTTTTGGTCTTGGGTTACTTGCAAATGGACATCAAAGAAGGTGTTGGTTCAATCAATCAATCAATGAGAGTTTATTGTCTAACGTGAGGCGTGGTTGCCCAATTGCCCAAGGCAGAGGCTCATATATAAAATGGTAGACTAGAAATTAACTATAATTAAAG
Organism: Stylophora pistillata; assembly: GCF_964205215.1. NCBI lineage: Eukaryota > Metazoa > Cnidaria > Anthozoa > Scleractinia > Pocilloporidae > Stylophora > Stylophora pistillata. The sequence goes on from NC_142523.1 coordinate 17,036,519, forward strand.
GTATATTATTAGAAGTACTTAAAACTTTATAAGTAAAAATATATAAGTTTAGAGTATGAATGATAATTGTAAAATTGTAGGTGATTAATATTGATAGTTAAAGAGTCTTAACATTATGTTCAGTGAAAGATATTGCAGAAGATGAATATGAATAAAAAATGACAATGTAGGTGTATGTACAATAAAAGTCAACTACATGTATTACATTTATAGATTGGTCCTAGAGTGCTAAAATCGAAATTCTTAAGTTTACTACAGAAATCGCTGAGCTTAGATGCTGTTTTAATTTCTCTAGGTAAACTGTTTCAAAGGTGATTAGCTGGATGATTGAGTACTCTTCTGTATTTCAGTGCAGACTTGCACATACCCTGCCAAATTTGCAAGAGAAAACATACATATTAGAGTGATTTTACTTAGCGTCTGAAATAGTCACTATACTTTTAGTTGGTATTAAGTGATTGTTTTCTTTTGTTTAGTTTAGAGTGTTACACACCAACTGCAAGATATTGTTTCTCAGGTTAAATAAAATCACTCTAAAAAGAGTTTGTATCAAAAGTGGTTAGGGCTTGTCCTATAAAATTATATTGTTTAATCTCTTTTAGACTATTCTTGTTTAGCTCTGTTGATTATAGCATCATATAATCATCTGAGAAGGGCTAGGTCACAGTATTGAGATGATTTTGTTTATATCCAATAAATATCATAAAACTTCCAATTGACAGAGTTCTACTTTTTTTTTCAAGCTGTTACTTTGATATTTCAATCAATAAACTACCAACTGGTGAGTACTGAAATCCCCCAAAATTGCATTGGCTAGCCCCTTTAATTCGACAAAAGAATATTTTGATTTTAAAATCATTGTATAAGACAATATTATTGATTCCATTTGGCAGTGCATGTGTACCCTTACAATGCCTAGAGGACATTAAAATGTGGGAAGAACATGGGTCTATTCTTGGTATGGTTTTGATGTCATCTGAGTGTGCATTATCAGAGTACTGCAAAATGGAATGTAGTTGTTAAATACCTTGAGTTGTTTGAACACATAAAATATCAAATCTTACCTGTCATCTTGCTAGGTGAGCAAGGTGGTGATCCTCCAAATTTCATACGTTTTGGGCTCAAAAGGCCAGTGCCCAGTCTGTTGCCCTGGCCTATAACAACAGATCACCAGAGAGTGTATAAATATCAATGAGATTAATTGTTTTTTACTATTATCATCTGGAGTGCAACACTGCCTACTGAAGTAAAATTTTCATTGAATAAGGTGCATCTAACTTCATCATCTTTGAACAAAACCATGTGAAATGACCACTTGTTGGAAAGTTAATGAGTATTACTTTCACATGGTGTTGTTAGTTGTTGTTTTTTTCAGGTTATTACTTTTGTACACTTTGTCACTAAAGGGTTATAAGAGTGGAAACTGTTCAAAGGTGAAAAAATTGAAATTAATAAGAAGTTCTTACTTGTTGTGTCACTGGAAGGTGAAGATGTAGGGCTTGAGGAAGCCATTGCTACAACTGAATAAATAAAGGAAAGTTAATCACATTATGTTTTATTGCCATGAGACAAAAAAGCAAATATTGGCTTGTGATCACTAAAATAGGATTCTAAAGTACCTGAATGCTTTACCTGAGCTGGTATATTAGTATAAATGTGATAAAGGAGGGAATGGTAATCTGTTGTGCACTGAGAAATGATTTGTGTAAATTAACTGTCTTTGTTGTTGAAACAATGTTTGCAATAGTTTCTTGTCTGATGAGTCCTCTAGAAGATTGACATTAAAGTCATGCCAAGTATCAATACAGGAGTAGTGCTGGAAGTTTCTGGTAGCAATGTATCCCACAACTGATTTACTTTGTTAATTAAGACTTGTAATGGAACTTTATTTTTTGAACGATATATCTCCATTATGTGTAAATTTGGAATCGGGTCTTAGTACTGTAACAGTTACTTCTACATCATTCATATTAAACCTAGTTGGTTTGGTGACAAATGTTAATGTGTCTTTACATAAACAGCAGTCCCATAACTAGTTCTAATGTTGTTGTTAGGGCAGTAGTCATTCCTGAACAATTTAAAACCATCCATTTGATAACGAAAGGATGAATCTAAAGAACAAAGAGAGGTCTCTACAATAATATTTATATCTGGTTCCTGAACATTAAAGTCAGATGATGTCATCTAGGTAGACGAGCAGTATTTGGAATATGTAATCGTTCAAACAAGTTTGCATAAGCCTTTGGAAGGTGGTAGGACTGTTAGTCATTCCCATGGGCATTCTGTTGTATTCAAAAATTCCAAACGGTGTCGTAAAAGCAGGCTTGTGTCGGTCCTCCTCATTCATAGCAGCCTGATTGAACCCACTTGCCAGATCCATTGTTGAAAACAATTTTGCATTACTGATGGCATCAATTGACTCTTCAATTCTGGGTAAAGGGAACTGATCTCTGATTGTCTTGGCACTCAGACGTCTGTAATCAACACACAGCCTCAAGGAGCCATCCTTTTTTCTAACTAACACAACAGGAGCAGCATAAGGACTGTGACTTTCTTGGATGATACCATTATCCAGAAGCTTTCATATGTGATCCTTTGCCTCTTGAAACTGGTTTGGTGGTATTCTACGGTACGTTTGTGCCACTGGTACTTGATCTATGGTTGGGATCTTGTGTTTGACTGTCTCTGTGTAGCCAAGATCATTTTCATCCTTTGTGAAGACGCTTGCATGCTTCTGAAATAGGCTCTCAAGCTTGTTCTTTTGTTCATGGGGTACATTCTACATCTGATAAATTAATTGGGCACATGGAGGGTTGTTCTTGCTTGTTTTCTGTTGTGGATTCTCTGACAAACACCATCGCTTCATTGATTGATACTCTTTTGATGTCGATGTTTTTAGTATTTGCAACATCTTTAACCTCGTGAAGTACTCCTATCTGAGTGTGGGGTTGAAGCCAAACATCTTTGTCAGTAACATTGGCGACTCTTACATGGAGCTGTCCATTATTTATATGAGTAAGAGTACTGATGATAACAAGATTTCCTGGCACTTGTCCATTCAGTGGTTCCACAAGCGCAGCAGTGTTTCTTGTTTGGGGTCCTTACCACCCATTGATTCTAACAACAGACACTGATCCAGCTGGGACTCTAATCTGAGACTTTCCAGCAACTTTTGCAAAACCACAGACTGAGATGGACTTGGTTCTGGTTGTTATCTCCAATACTTTGCTCCATTGAGGGGAAGTTCCTGTTTTTCCATTCTTAAAAGGTTCGTGCAGTTGGGCAATTATGTTCATCCCTATTAGTCCAGGGATAATCTTCTTGTGTTGCCTAGCCTCTTGACTCGCTGGACTCTTTACAACTAAAATTCCTCTCCATGGGATCATGACTCCCAAGGCTTCAACGTCCAATTCTAGATACCCAACGTACGGTATCGCTAGTCCATTTGCTGCAGTTAATTTCAACCAATCGGCAGTAGGTAAAAGAGTTTTTCCTTGCGGGCGAAAGTGGTCATTGGAAAATTCTTCTGTAATTGTAGATACTTCAGATCCTGAGTCTAGAAGGCAAGGTACATCTAGTCCACCCAATTGTACTGTGACCACTGGGCACTTTCCAACTGCCTTTTCGTATATGGTTGACATATTCTCATTTGAGCCATTGTTGTCCCCTCCTGTCACTTGGCTCCTTGTGACAGGGGGCATTAGTTTGGCAACTTGTCAGGGTGCAGTTTACCTTGTGGTGGACCTCCCCTGACAGCGAGGTTGTCCTCAGTTCGGCAGTTCCTGGCAATGTGTCCATTGCGGTTGCATTTGAAGCAAACAATGTTAGAACGCTGTCCACTCCATTCCTTGGCTGGGTGTTGGGTCCTTGGCTGCTTGAGGTCTCTTATTGAACTCGTCAGTTCTTCTAAGGACTTCTGTTGCTTTAGAAGGACATCCAAAACCTTATCCATAGGGGTGATGGTGGAACTAGCATAGCACTGAGAGCTTTCAGGTGCAGCAGTCGATACTTCTTGGGATAGCGGGGTTCTAGGCATAATTCGCTGTGGTCTTTCTTCCTCTTCTGACCAGCGTAGTGCCTCCTCCCTCAAATCCAAGAATGAAGGGTCACACTCCTTGATGAACTTCTTCAGTTCTTTTCGAAGGAAAGGATCCCTCACATTGTCTGCAAATTGGTCTCGCAGAGTCTTCTCTGGGTCAGGGACTGCCTTTGGATCTGCTTTTGTCGCATTCTTGAGTAGTTCATTTAAGGAATACGAGTATGCTTGAAGTTTTTCACTTTCCTTCTGCTTTCTCTCATAGAAGAGCTTTAGGAGTTGGGAGCTTGAACGTTTCTCCCCAAATGCCTGTGTAAGAACATGCAGGAGGAAGTCTGGGTGGCTTCTATCTCTCTTGCTGTACATTCGCACCTCTTCCTTGGCTGGCCCTTCCAGATGAGACATTATGAAATCCACTCTCTCGGCTGGTGTCATTTCTCTCGCCTCGAAAGTAATCTTCACTTCAATAAAGTCCTCAACTGGCTGCTCATCTTCTGTCTTCCTTCCAGTGAAATTTTTTATTTTCTTATCTCGAGGAATGACAACAATCTGCTTCTGTCCATTCGTACTAGGTGTCGATGGTTGTGATGATGATGCTGTAGCAGACTCTTTCAGGGCCTGGAGTTGGTTCATAGCTTCTTTATACTTCTTGGTCAATTCTTCTAGGTCTTTCTTCAACTGCTCAGCAGACATGATGATTCACTGCTATTGCTGTTATTGCAATCACCCTTTTTTATAAAACTGGTATATATATATATATTTTTTTTTAAATTGGTTCTTGACTTCTTTTGTACCCTGCTCGCAGCGCCAAATGTGACCGAGGCAAGTTCTGATGTTGTTATTTGAACAATGAGACAGACTTAAAGCCACAATAAAATTTATTTATACAGGAAAGTACAAAAGAAATAATACTGATAAAAAGAAAGGGTGATTGCAAGCAAATCCTCAGTAAAATAGGTCACTAACTTGAGATTACATGTACTGGAGTTACTTTTTTGTGACCAAGCGGTTCTGAGCTTGTAAGTGCTGATCTTGACACTCTGAACTACTGAGTTAAAGTAACTAACTGTGCTTCTTTTATAAGGAATTGAACAATAGCAGGAAATTCTCTAAAATTTTGGAAGTTAGGTGTGATCATTCTAAAGGAAATTTATGATGCAAATCCTGTGTGTATGATAATTTGGTTATCATAGGAAATAGTTTCAGAAGATGTAATTCTAAAATTATAACAAAAAATATTGCAATGTCATGCACAATTGTTAGCCTGGTCACAAATGCAAGGTTCTAATGGTTGTGATCTTAGTCTTTGCATTTCCTCACTGACTTTAAGGGAGACAGAGACTTTCTTTTCATTGAAGTTCAATATAATATGTAATCCTGAAATATTATGAGCTCTACTGAGGGCAACATAATGCATGTGATCCTTAATTGTTGAGGGAAGGTCAACAACTAGTCGTGTTGGCATAATAGCGGAAAAATTTTTCCACTCGTGCGGGCTCATAAATGTCAGTGGTGTTCATCTAAAATGGTAGGCAGGCTCACATAGCGCTGCGGTCGCCCTACTGAAATCAGTAAAAACAAAGGTAATCTTTCGGTAAAATGCTGACGGTTCAGAACGTGGCAAATCATTCTGGAATGTCTCACAAGTGGAAATGAAGTTTTCCGTGGAAAGACAGTGGATAAAAGCTGTCCGCAAAACAAAGAGAAAACCAAATTATGGTATGTTAAATATGGATTCGCAATTAGAGGAAGTCGTGGGAAACAAGCTTGAGTTGGTCGGCCCTATGATCGATTCATACCTAGAGGAAATAGGGAAGGCGGTAAAATGCAAGCCATCGAGGTCTAAAGCAACTGGACTAGTGAATCCAGTTAATTTGTTTGTCCCTTGGTCAGTGTTTAGACACATCCTTGTTCTGGTTCAAGGATGTTCGGGAGATGTGGACACAAAGGCCGATGGTTCAAAACATGTGCTGATGTTAACTAAAATGAATTCTGTTAGGAAGTTGTTCTCACCATGTCGTTTCTCGGGTGAAACTTTCTTTGCACAAAGGCACTTCAAAAAGGTTCCATCCAAAGCTGGTGGCAAGACTGAGTCTGTGTACAGTGGAAGGTCTACAGTTGTTGTGACAGAGTCAACCCCATTTTGCCTGAACTATGCTATGAAGACACAACGTGTCACAGTGACATTTTATATCCAAAGATACACAGCTGAACACTTTGTATTGGATTCAAGCCTTCAAGCACTAATGAATGGCTGAACTGTAAGCTAGATTGCTTTATTTTATAGACTACCAAGAACTATACCTCAAACTGTAAACACGACTTAAGCAGTGGCCTAGCATGAAATTGAAGCTGGTCCATTTCATTCAATGTTCCCATTCACAACAAAACTTCTACAAAAATAGCATAGATAATCCAGCAAATGATATTTATCACAGAAGACAGTATCTGACCTCATAATAGCATGAGCCTTTCATAATAATTTTCAGATATCACAAGTAGTCTAAATCCTTAATTTCTCAAGTTTTCACAAGATTACTTATTTATTATAAGACTGAGGAAGTTACAAAAGTGCGCGCAATAGTTTGCTCTGCAATGTAAATTAAAAATTGACAATAAATTGCTTTTCTCAGTCAATCACAATGAACTAATTTTCTCAGTCATGTAATAGGTAAGTTTACATGCATGTACGTTACATATTTCCTGCTCACAAAAAATTATTTACAAAATAAAAGAATCTAGAAGATCATGAAAATTAGTAAAGAAGATGCTCTGGAACACACAGCTTTAATTACAGGGAAACATTCCTAAAACAAATGAATTGATATTCTCTTATGAAAAATGTTTATATTTATTTATTTAGCTTCGCCAACCGGCTGGGACACCGCAACAGTTTGCGCCGATTACTGCGGGCCCAATAAACTCACTCATCCCACCCCAGGGGAGGACATCCATCACCCAGTAATCTTGTGTGTGGGAAATTGTCTCCTACCCCAACCCTGCAGGAGACGGGACCTCCATTTATTCGTCCCTATCCGAGAAGACTAGAATATCTAACCATTTCTTGATGTTATAGAAAGGTAGCAAATTCTTCCCAATTATTTTAAGACCCTGAGTGTTGTTCCGGCCGGGGCTCGAACCCTCGACCTCCCGCACAACAGTCCAGCGCTCTATCCATTGATATAATATTCATATACCAGTATATGAATCTTATAGTCAGCAACCTCCAACAACTTTCATTTCCAGTCTCTTGATCAAAAAATGTCTTTTGTACCAACTGTACTGACATTCAGTTTCCTCAGTTCACTTTTAAGTTCTGCGACAGTCATGTTTTTAGGGTTCTTGTTGGTAATTGTCATTTGCCCGTGCGCTGAAACATGTACTTCCAACATGCTTTAATCGGCAAAACGCTCACCACAGAGTGTGCAAGACTGGGGTTTAAGAATGTTAATTAAGTTTTCGGAGAGCTTTTGGCTTTGTGCAGACTTAAAAATTTCATCACATTCAAGGCAAGTTTCACAATAGTCTGATTCGTCATCTTTATCCCTCCCACAGTTACAAACTCTAACTGATTGACAATGAGGAGGCACACGAGATTGAAAGTGTGACTTGTAGGTGTTTGGCATCGGTTGATGTTCAGGGAGGTAAAAGCTTCATACATAGTTGGCTCTCATTACTTGCCACCATTTACCGGAGGAGTCCTGACTCTTGGATCTGTTGCTTAATGCAAGGTCATTCTTAACACAAGAATGCTTTGCTTCCTCTGCTTGCTGGGAAATTATTCCATACCCAACCTTGAAAGTCTTAAAGAGCTTGAAGGCATGGTATGGAATTGCATAGGCAACTGTCCAAACAGTGGCATTAACATGACTTGGAAAAAACAGGCACATCAAATTGAAATAGAGCTTACAATGTTCCTTAAGCTCTTGTAAATCTGCTGGTGTTGTTGAGACCTTGTTAAAAATAGAACATGCATGCCGGAGAAATAGCACTATTCTACCAAGTGCCAAACGTACAGCACGCAGTGACAGTGACTCATCTGTGGAGTACAAACTATCAATTAAGCGGTATGCATATCTTGAAAGTGCAATGGCTTGAGCTCCAATAAGCCTTGTTGGAATTTTGTTGTGCCTCTTTTTCTCATCTTCATAGTGCTCCTTGATAAAACGGACCAGTTAGGATAATCCACAACCCAATGATGGCTGTTCATTGATTGTGTTATCTGTACCCTTTACATCTGCAGGCCTTGTTGTGGGATTGCCTAGCACTCTAATAAAGACATCAAACATACCTCTTTTGACAAATTCCAAGTAAATAACTGATAAGATTTGCTGCCAAGCATTGATCTCACAGTGGAGTGGTTCTGGTCTTTGCCTGTCAGCAAACTCTCCGATGCGAGGAGGGCCAAGTTGCCTGAAACCATTTTCTGCCATGTATGCCAGCATCCGTTCATGTTTACTCTTTTGTGGAAGAGTGCTTTCAACAGGTGACATAAATTTGGCAACTTTCTTTGCATGCTCTGATCGATCAGCAATGCTGTAAGGTTTCCAAGTATCAGATGGCAAGAATCCAATCGAGCCTCCCATTGTACACAATGATCCCTTGTGTACATTTGCATATGGAGATGGGTAAGTTGAAGCTTGGTTGAGCTCATTATTGGCCCAACTCTGCCAGCACATATCGGCACTTGGCTGGAACTCTACTGTGCACTGTTTACCACACACAGTGCTAATGTTTCCCTCCAGCAAAGCCATCTCATCTGTGTGCTGCTTCCAAAGATTTTCTAATGCCTCATGTTTCTCTCCTAGGCTTACACAGTGCAAGAGGTATTGGAAGTCAGAACTTCGCACTCTGTCATCCAGGTTCCACATTGTCAAACTCCCTATTGACATTGTCAATTGGCTGCTTTCAGGGGCACCATCATCTGAGAACTGGAAGATGAAATGGTTTTCCATTTCATTGAACCAAACAAGCTTCTTCATCAGATGTGGTACTCGCAGGTGTAAATCAATAATCATGAACACAAGTCCAGTGACTGTTCTTGGCACTCCAGGAGCATTTGGGATTTGATTAACTGCACCAATGTTTAACTGCTTAACAAACTTGTCTACAGCAGCATTAGAAATGGATTGTGGAACTCTCAAATCTACCCCCACACACTTGACATTTCTTGGAACCCATACTTCTGACTCTACATTAAAATATGAAGTCTGGGTTTGGTACACTAAGTTAAATTTCCTTCAGGAAAGAAAGTTCTGATATTTAGTTGCTATGGCTTGCTTTAAAGCTTCAGGAGATGCTTGGTGCTCTTTCATTGCCTTTTCAAACACTTCTTGGATATACCTTCCTCTTTTATAGCCATTAATAAATTCACCAACCAGTTTTTTAGGAGCATTAGCAACAATATAGTCCCATGCTCCATAAAATGAACCTGAACTACCACCATGGATACACTTTAAGGCTTTTTCTGTCTCTTTCCGTCTGCGATGCCTTGTAGTTGGTTTAGTAGCTGCTGATGTACTAGTTTGCTCCCGTTTTGACTTAAAAAATTGCTTAAAATCCAAACCAAGGGATGAAATCATGGATTTCAGCAGTTCATTCTGCTGGGTAACAGCAGACAACTCCTTCTTTGTTGATTCAGCCAGTGCTTTCATTTTTTCAAAACCAGCATGTAGACTACACAACTCGTTCTCTGTGAAAAAGTACACAGATGTTTTTAGTTTAAAGGAAAGTATAAATATAGAAGCTCCACTTGATTTTCCCATGCTATTTTGATGATCCAAAATCCACCCATGCAATTTTTTTTTCTTATGTTCTCTCATTCCTACATGTACTAAGCTTATAAATTTATAATAGACTTTTATAAACAATGCATTAGTAAGCTTTTGTGTGAGTTAAAAATAATATATTGCACTGTCTCTTCATTATGTGAAATGATATGGTACTGAATGTATCTATTTGTTAAAAATTTTTACCTTTCTCATCTAACGCGGTGTTCATTAATTGTTTGCTCGTCTCGAGTGCTTGTTCTTGGTCATTGAGTAACAGTCTCTTCGCCTCGTGCGTTTCTTCAAATTGTTTTTCCTCTTTGAACAGTTTCAGTTTACGTGTGTTCAGTTGAAACACTGGAGATAATTCCTAAAACGGAATAACAGGCTTTTCTGAGTTGCATCTGCCTTTATGACCAGCTGCCTTCGAACATTTCCTACTTTTCCAAACTTCTGTTGCACTTCTTGTAGCCGCCATCTTGCATTCTACGCCAAGTAATGTTGTGGTCATTCGGGCATTTCTCAACATTTTATTTTGCGCTTTTAGAAAGTTTCATTCGGTCAGTTGACTAAAAAAAAGATGTAGCGGCCGACACAAGCGAAGCAAAATTTCGACGACAACTATGAGTTTCGCAAATGAAGACACACTATGAAGCGAGGATATATTTTACGCACAAGCCTTGAATCGTTTTATTTAATGTAGTCGTGGTATCCAAGTACTTATCGTAAAATAACAGTCCCGCTTGTAAGAATTGAACCAAAACGAACTTCAATATAAGTTAGGTATTCGGAAGCGAAACGGGAAATCCAAACAGACACTTACTCCAACACAGAAAACTGTAGTCTTATGGCAAACGACAACAACCAAACGATAAACTTAAAAAAACTTCAACTAATCTTCTCTAAAAATCGCACACGTCAACATTAAAAAGGGTCCGCGTGATTTGCTTACGAGATTACTTCGTAACCTCAAAGCACGCGCACGCAAGTCGCGCGTGCACAAGTTTGTTAACGTCTTCTTAACAACAGGCAAAAGCGTGGCAGCCGTTACAAAAGATTTCTTTTGGGTTTTGGCTTTGGAAAAAGACAATGGAATGGTTAGCTAAGATGTTATGGGAACTTAAACCCTTTAATATCGTAAAATTTGAAGATTTTGTTTTACCGCGCTTTTAAATTGAAACCTCACAGGGGTAGCCTAAATGAAAATCAAAGATAGTTGTTAGCCCAACCGTTCCCTCCCTCAATAACGAAGATTTGGTCAATTCTGAGATCAGTGTAAATCGAAATATGTTGAAAAGGGGGTCACGAAATTATGTTATTTTCATATGATCTAAGCGATATTTAATTACAAAACTGGATTTTACCTAATAATGGATAATTTGTGTAGCATTTAAACGTTCAAGTCTTTCTTAACTAGTAAACTGGAATTTATATCCCCCGTATAATAGTGGCTTTTCTTGCGATCCATCGACGCTTGTTAATGGGTCACATGACACCAAGCATAGCAACGGAAAGAAATGCATTGACAACGGTCCAGCGTGGTTCGTCTAGTGTATCACCCTGACAACAATGAATGGTCTTTGCTGCAGCTGGCCTTAAAGGAAATTGTCCTCTTAGAACCTGAAGTTGATTTCTGTTGGATGTTTTGAATTGTCTCGTTAATTCAAAAATTGGTGTCATGTTTTGCATGTTATCTCTTTGAAAGGAATATTCTTTGCGTTGGTTATTCCCTATACTTGCACCTGAGAATGTTACCCTAATAATGCTTAGTCTCTGAGATCCTGCGACTCTCTAGTCAATATCTTGTACTATGCATTCTGCTCCATTGGTTAGTCCACTTATGTCAACATTTATAGTCAAGTCATACTTTGATCCTACAGTAATAAGTTGTTTGTATAAGCCCATCGTTTTTGAAGGATCATCGGGGTTAGTTTTCTTTATTTCATCTTTTAATTCATTGGATATATCACCAATAGCAATGTCTATAGCATCTATCTGTGCTTTTACACCTTTGGGACAAGTTTAACACAGCTTCATTGTGGGCGTTTACTAATGTATTGCTTGAAAATATGTGTCAGGGAGGCTGGATAATTTGGTTCACCTGGTTCTGATTTTAGCAATCTTAATTTAAGCACTGTGATATCATTTTGGGTCTGCTTTCCTTCTCTTAAACAATTTAACAGTTCTGCAAAATCTTTATCTTTTTGGTGCATTATTTCTGTTAGCTCAAACATTGAAAAACATTCTTTCCATATGTTGGTAGCAAATGCACTGTAAACATCATTACTTCTTTCAGAAAATCCACTTGTCAAAAACTGGTTGCAGTTGATACAAGTCTCCTACAGCAATTATACTTAAGCCACCAAATGGTCTATTCGTATCTGTTATTTGTTGGAGTCTCAAATTGAGGAAATTAAACATACCACTTCCAACTGTTAAAATTTCATCAATAAATATAACTTGCAGATTTCTTAATTGTGTTCTAATTGTATTTAGTCAATCTCTGTCCAATGTGCAGTAACTAAAACCTCTGCTTACTGGTATTTTGAATGCAAAATGCGATGTATTTCTATTTATATTAAATGCCGCCTTTCCTGTAGGTGCTGCTTTCAACACTTTAAATGGAATAACCTAGCCTATATATATCTAAGAAAAGGTTAGCATTTGAAATGTTCAAGGTTGCTAATGGACCAGAACATAGACTGTCATCCTTTTTCGAGACCTATGAATCTAGCAGGAATGGCCTCCTGGTCAGGATGAGATGAATGAATACTGAATTTGGCAGACAGTCTCTAATTTTTAGAGGTCCAGTTGTATGGAATGGCCTAAATAACAATACTAGATAAAAAAAAATAGCACTTCCGGGAGTACACGTGGTTTCAGCTGTAGTAAGTAAAGATTTTAGTATGGGAATTGGTGCATGTAGCTGAAGTCAACACAGGTCAGGTGTTTGTCAAATAATCAAATGGAAAGGGTTGGATGTGAGCACAAGGACAAAGGTGGGAAAATTAATGTGGATTTTCGTTAATAAAAAAATAAATAAAAAAGAATGGTAGAGGGAAAAGTTTTTCTGACAGTGAAGGTAAAGTGTTGTGGTGTAAGGTTGTTGCTTGGGTTGAAAATTTGATAAATATTATATTATTTGTGTTTAGCAAAATTTGGGGCAATCTCTTGTTGGCATTTGAAGACTTTATATTAAAGAGTGATGAAGTGCTAAAGACCTTTCCAGCATCACACTTCAGTGAACAAAGATAATGAACCGAGGTTGAAGCTTGGAAGGCTGTAACACTATGTAGTTGTAAAGAAATAGCAGTAACAGTTTATTCAAGTCATCTGTGCATATTTGTTGATACAAAGAGGTTGTTTTGTTTTAACTACAATATAAAGTGAGGCTAATGTAACGCTTTAATTGTGTGGATTTAAGTAATTATCTTTGGCTCACAATTAGACTTTGGCTGCTTTCAACCTGTAATGTACTCTAAGGAATGTAAATGCTTTTTTAAAAAATCAACATGAACATTTGTTAATTGTTCACATGAGTCCAATATAAATTAGGGTATGAAAAACTGCAGTCAGTTTCTTTTTAACCCCAAGATAACTAAACAGAACTGAAGTTGTGCATTCACTGGCAATTTAAGCAATGTAAATGCCTTTTAACAA
>NC_142523.1:17057482-17077482 GCF_964205215.1 Stylophora pistillata
TGAGTAGAGTGAGAGGCCTCATGAAAAGCCTGTTAAGAAGACGTTACTTGTTAGGTGCATTGCTAGCTTCTCTGTCAGATATTTTCCAATCTTTCAGAGAGTGATATTAAGTACTGGTAGGCTACATACAGTGCATGTACCTTGATCTAATATTAAAAAAACGATAAAAAAAAGGTTCACCTACCAACTCATATTTTTCATCTAAGGGTTGAAATTTCATCAGCTCTAAGGGTTGTCTGGTGTATGATGTTTAGACAACAAAAGTGATTAAAAAGAGACAGAAAAAACTAAAAGGATCGTAGTGAAAGACTTTACCATGAAAGGAGGCTTCCTTGCTAACAGGGACAAACCTCTTTCTGTCAGTTGCTTAATTTAACCTGAGGAGATGTAAGATATGTCTAAAGAAATAATAATACATGTAAAGTTTAGTCATTTGCTAGCTATTACACTTTAACTATATGTGAGCTATTTGAAGACATTAAAATAAAAACATTTATATGGGCCTTTATACTAAAAATAAAAAAAAATGTGTATATATATATATATATACTTACATAGTAATAATGGTAAGTTGAAAAGGTTCAAAATGAGTTATGTTACAGTTCTGTTTTGAGATCTCCTATTGGAATGTTAAAAAACTAAAACTAAAAGACCCCAAGTTACTGCATATTTAATAGATATTTTCTATCATGTGGGCATGCAGTTGCCAGCTTGTTTCTTCTGTTCAGTGAACATAGATGCAGTGTCTGTATAATGAAGTACTTCTTGGTTAAACAAAGATGACATTTCTTTGAGATGTTAGTGTACGTATCGGCATAGGCAATTATTTTACAGGATGCTGTGTATTCCATGCCGGCGTCCTTCAGGGACCAGATATGATTTTTCCTCCAGATTCAGCATACACAAGTAGCTTATATTCAACATGTTTCTGTTGAAGATTTTCCTCAATTGGTGTTTGCTTTTGTAGCACTTATTCACTATGTCCCGGAACTTTCTTCCCACATATGTGGCAATGTTCTTGCTAAAGTGGGGATTGAATCATGTGATATTTCAATGGCTGGCTTTCTTTTCCTGTTGTTGGATGGTCTGCTGCTTTGCTGTTCTCTGCCTTCAGCTTGGAACTTCAGTTAAAGTCGTAGCGGCTGTTTTCAGGGGCTAGTTGGTAAACTGGTGCTGCTTTATCGAAGGCCTCCTTGTTTGATGAGTCTTGTCAATTGCCAGTGATATGTTCTTTATAATTGATGGGCGGTGATTGCTCTCATGGTGTAGATATTGGGGTGTATTGCCTTGTTTTGTGTATGGTTCATAGGTGCCCTCCGATATGTCTAGCATGATGTCAAGAAAATCAACAATTTTTCACTGGCCTCTATTGTTATCTTCTATCTGTTTTCAGAGCAAACTTTGCAGGTGTGCTTCCTGATTTGATCAATCTGTTTTGGTTTTTCGTAGAAGGCACCTTGGCCATCATCCCTGTAGAGTCCCACTTGTTCTTTGATCTCTTCTAGTAATTGATACAGAAGATATAATCCTACCATTGAACACGCTTCAGCACTAAGCAGTTCAACAGAGAGCAACAAAGTATATTTTAGGGTATCCTGATGCCCTTATTACCTAGAAAGAAAGGCTTATTAAACTGAACCTATTGCCAGTGTCATATTGGCATGAAATCAGAGATTTGAGTTTTTTTCTTTAAGGCCATAAATGGCACATATAACATAGATATTACAGGGTTTATTCAGCCCAAAGTAATAGTTAGATCCACTTGTAATAGTTGTTCCTTAGATTATCAGCCTTTAAAATGTATAACGTCTCTTTTTCAATGTAGCTATTTCAACTGTTAAGTTATGGAATTCTTTGCCTTTGTCATTAAGAACTTTACCTAGTGTTATTGCTTTCAAAGGATCATTAATTAAACATTACAAAAAAGCTCTTATCAAAACGTTCGATCAGGACAATGTTTTTACTTGGAAGTTCTTGTGTCCTGAATGCTTTGCCACCAGGAATTTAATTGGTTTCTGCCAGTGTTGCTTCTAATTACTTATAACTACTAGATATAGCTATCGCTAAGTGCCAACGAGCAACCAATGAAAAGAAATACTCATTGGTAATGTTAAAAAATGGAGTCATGTTTTGTGGGTGTAAATTTTAGTAGTGAAGTATTCCAACCAACGTGAAATGTTTTAAATTTTGAGGTGAATATGGTGAAAACGAAAATAAGTTTCTTGATTTTACATTATTGCAATGTACAAAAGTTTGTGCTGCAATGATAGCCAAGTGTGTTTTCTTCCCTTTCTAAAAATTATGTGTAAAACTGAATAATATAAGGTAATACAGAACAAAAATGAACCCACAATAACAACTCTTAATTGTATATGAACTGTAACAAAATATTTCTGAATCACTAAATAAATTTTTTCTTCACAGTCATTCAACTGGGATAGCACAACTATTAAGTTTGGGATGCATGGGCCAGTCTGAGATAACACATGCTACATCAGTATTAAACAATAATTTTAATTTTCCAACATCGTTCGAGACAGTCACACAATGTTATTGGACTGTTCACACAGAGTGAACTAATCAGAGTTTACTTCTGGACGTTTAAAGGAAAGAACTTTGTATTGTTCATTGTTTGGACATTGTTGACCAAACAAATATTTTCTTCGAGACAATATAAGATAAACTTCAACGTCATTAATTTTATCCTTAATTAAGGGATGTATAGAGCGAAATCTCTAACACATGAATCTAAACTGTAACAAAATATTTTTCATTCACTGCTATAACGTTCTTCAAAGTCAAACACCTGGGAAAGCAGATGCACATCTTTTAGCTTTGGGATGCATGGGCCAGTCCGAGACTACACATGTTACATCAGTATTAAACAACAATTTTAACTTTCCAACGTCCTCCGAGACAATCACACAAGGGTATTGGACTGTTCACAGACAATGTGCTAATCAGAGTGTACTTCTGGACGTTTAAAGGAGAGAATCTTTGTAATGTTTGTTGTTTGGACATTGTATACCAAACAAATGTCTTCCAGAGACATAAGATAAACTTCAATGTCATCGATTTTATCCTTTAGGGATAAGGTTGATCCTGCCAGCAGGGTTTCTAGTTGCTCAGTGAAAGCCTGGATCCACATCTCTTTGCTGTTGTCACCTTCTGATTCAGTGATAGAAATTTTTGCTGAAGCCTGCAGTTTGATATCTCTTGATCTTTGACGTGTACCACAGTTTTCACACTTCAGTGTGGTGCAAGTGAATGATTCAACATCATTTAAGCGTTTTTTGCACACTTTGCAGGAACAAAAGATGTTTAGCTTTGACACCAAATTGAATTCTGAAGCAGTTACTTCCTTTTCTGGACTTTTGAGCATATCTGGTCCAGTCAGGGTTTGCACTGTTTGTGTTGTAAGGTTTGCTGTTGTGTTTGGCGATGTACTTAGATACGTCGACCCTTGGAAATTCTTTACTGTCAGGTTGGTGAAGCAGTATGATTTACCCGTTGTCAAGGTATGGACAAGGGGTTCCCAAATGTGAATCATTGATGACCCAGTGTTGTCCTCCAACACGCAATCTTCCTTCACATGGGCTGTTGCTCCAGTGGATCTGAGAACAACAGCCTTGAGGTCTTCTTTTCCCATAGTGAGGGAACCACTGACATTGACTTTTTGGTTTGGGTGCAAACCTTTTACATTCGACACAGTAACTGACTTTGCAGCACTTGATTCACCTGCACTTTCAAGCTTTGGCTGCTCGGTGTAACAAAATGATACATCTGACAAGCCTGCTTTATGTACGGCAGATTGTTGATTGAAAATACATTCATTGTCGTCTTTTACAATAATGTTCTTGAGCTGTACTGGGCTCTTGGTTTCCTCAAAATGTTTTAAGGAATCATGGACATAGAGATTAAATCCTACCAAACGTTTCACTTTAGTGGGTGAAGTTTGAAGCTGAAATTCATACCACTGATGCTTTGACTTAAGGGACTTCTTAATTGGACTGAGGTTGTGAATAAACCCATGGTCGTTTGCTGCAAGTAAACAATTAAGATGGTTAGAATATGCATAAGAGAATTATGTTTGATTGGCATGGTAATGTCAAATAATTTGGGGGGTTGGATATTTCAAGAAAATGACACATTGCAGGTAAAGCTTGAAATATAAAGGAGTCAGCATGTACTCATTATTATGAGTGAACAACAATAACCAAGAACAAAATTGCCTCTACCTTTCACAGATACAGTAGTCAGGTGCTAGGGGCTGAGTTGCTGCAAAATAACAGGGACACCAGTTGTCCCTGTTTAGTCTTAGACTACTTAAAGGGGCATGAATTCTGTATTTATAAGATAAAATAATTATATTCAGTACTTACAATAAGTCCTTTTGCTTGCCATCGTCTGCAACAAAAAATGTTTTACAAATTAAAAATACATCACACATAGATACATATTTTATTGACTTTCCTCCAGAGGCTTTTCAAAGACAATAATTAAATCAAGTCAAACAAAGAAAAACAGGGGAACACAATAATTGGTATTTGGATGTCTTGTTTAGCTTTTGGAGAACATGCTTACTGTATTAAGTCAAAGTTACTCATGATGACCATTTTTAGAAGCATTTAGAGATAAAGAATCAAGTCTCTTTTCTTCAATTAACCTATATTTCAAAAAATTTGATTTTTTGTAAGCTTGCAACCTTTCAAATGTCATTGGCTCAATTATGAGATCTTGGAGTCTTTTTACTCTACTAAGAGCCACATATGTCATACCAGGTGAATTCTCTGAAGGGCCGAGATCTATCCATGCTTTTTTAAGAGTCAGACCTTGGCTTTTGTGAATAGTCATAGCCCATGCTAGCTTTAAAGGAAGTTGTTGTCTTTCACATGTGTGACCTATGTTTTGTGAAATTTGGGTTATTGGACAAATTGGAACGCATCTTGGAACACTTGCAGTTAAAGAAGGTCCATTATATTGTTCATCAAACTGTACAAGAACACAAATAGGCAGGGCTGGAGGAGTTTGCCCATCAGCATATACAAAATCTAATACAGTTCCTAGTGCACCATTACAAAGACCAACTTCTGTCCACATGTTCATAGTGAGCATAACTCTAGCACCTTTAGCTAAATATATGACAGGTTCTAATCCTCCCATTTCATCAGAGCTAAGTGTTTGAGCACCACCAGAATGACGGGCTTTGATTGTTGCTATTGGCTGGTTTAGATTTTTTAATTTGATCAAGTTCATTTCTGCAACTTTTGCCTTCAGATAGGATAGCCTTACAGATGATGTTAGGAATTCTTCAATATTTGTTACATTTTCAGGAGTTCTAGATAACAATGTCTGCCAATCTGCCAAAGTGGATTCTCCATTTCGTGCTCTAATGAGGAGATCTCTAAAGCAGCTGTGGGCATTAGTTTTGCCATCAACTCTATGATTCACTGACAATGTGACGACTTGTTTGAACTCTTTATATATGAGGTGACCCTGAATCTGTTTTTCTGATTTTGGCAAAGAATGGAAAAGTGGTTTATCACCAACTGGGGATAACTGTGCTATATCACCGACCAGAATAACAGAAAGACCACCAAAAGCTTGATCAGCTAAACCTGTAGCTTGCCTGCATCTACAATCTATCCACCCAAATAAGCTCTGGCCAACAAATGAATATTCGTCTATAATCAAATACTGAATGTTTTGTAAATTAGTTTGAAGTTGTTGCAAAGCTATTCCTTTCAATTCGAAGAGTCTTTTTGAACCAATTGGTAGTTTGAGGAAAGAATGCAGTGTTACACCCTTGACATTAAAAGAGGCCTTTCCAGTATATGCTAGTACTTGACATTTTTCCTTAAGAACATTTCTTACAGCATCAATAACATAGCTTTTTCCTGAACCTGCAATTCCTTTAACAAGTAGATGCAAAGGCAGTTCATTACTGCTGTTGAAGTGATTTAGAATGATATGGTATGCCAACAATTGATCGCTACTAAAACTTGAAATATCTATTACTCTTGATGATATGTGCCAACTTGGTTCATTTTTATTTTTCTGAGTATTTAACCAAGAAGTAACAGAAAGTATATCAACATCGTCAAAATGTTCACTAACATTGTGCCAATATCCTTCAGGAGCTAACGTCGAGTTATATTCAGTATCTGTGCTCAACTCCTGTAAATTCAGTTCTGACATAAACATCCACTCTTCCTTTTCTTCCTCTATAATTTCCATGTTTTCATTTTCATTTTCCAGATTAATGGCTGCTTTTAAGCTGCTCAATTGCAATTCCCAGTCAGGAACACTGTTCTTCCCACAATCACTACACAAAAAGTTCATCCAACATGCTTTATAAGTTTCATCACACTGTTCAAGATTGTCCCATGCATTGTCTGCTACATGTTGCCAAGGTTTATATTTTAGCAGTTGATATTTACAGAACAGCCCATACTGCTGATTTTGAGGATTTGAAGAAAATTTGGGATAAGTTTTAACTATTACAGGTTGCTTCCTTTTCTCCAGTTTTGAGTTTTTGCTTACAAATGTGGAGGTAAATTGCAAAAAATTATATGTCAGTATGTCTGGAAATGTCTTAATAAACTTCTCTCGTTCAGCATAAATATCCAACATGGATGGGATTGTACAAAAATCCTTATTTTTGGACACCTGTACTCTTCGTGAACCATCAAGAGATGTATTTATTACTTCATGTGTTGCACTTACACATTTGAGTGAGAGTAAATGATGCATAACTTCTTGGATTGAATAATCTCGTTGTCCGACACTTTTGATCATAATTTGCTTCAAAATGTTATGAATGTCACTTTCGTCCGATGCTTTACTAATTACATTGGTGAATGCATTATTTAGAACTGAAGAAGCTTTTTCTCCTTTTGATGTGTATTTCACAAGATATTCCAAACATGCCACATAATCTATAATAATTTGAATATCACAATTTGCCCTCCATCCTTGGAGCTGCAGTGGTTGGTGACGATTTAATCTTGAATCATTTCGCTTAGTAACAATGGTTGCTCTATACTTGGTTTGGCCTGATTTAGTGTTTATTGGTTCAAAATCTATTCTTGTCTTTGGGCAATTTTCAAAAGGAAATTTGAATCTACAGGCTAATTCATTTTTGCTAGTTTCCCTTAGACAATACTTAGTACTGCACATTGTATGTCTCTCAACAGAGTTTAATAAATTCACATAGTCTTCCTCTTTTTGTTTGCCATTCAAAGACAGATACTGGGTTTGACATGGATGAGAATCTGGTTTGGACCACCCTTCTTCTGGGGAACATGGATTCCAAGTTGTTAGTATAAAGTCAACATACTGACAAACAACAGACTCTGCTTGTATACCTTGATTTATCTTAGTCTCCAGTTCTAATATTTCTTCTTCTGACAAATTTCCTTTGTTCTCATTGATATGCTTTGATGCTAAAAAACCTTGCAATGCAATTTCTGTCAGTTCGCAAAGTCCTGGATCATTTTTCAATTTTGCAACTCCATGACAATGAATTGAACCTCTCTGAACTGCATACTCGTATCTGTACCAATGCCAAGAAGCCCCTAATGACTCTTTTAACCAAAACTTGACAAAACGATCTGTTCGCTCAGTAAAAAACCAATCCAAGATATGTGGATTTTGAAGAACATTTTGCTGCCTGATTGCTGGTTGAAGTGTTTCAGAGTGAGGGTCACAAAAGAGTTCATGAAATTCAGGCCAATGGTACTCAGCACAAGATAAAGTAAAAAATATAGTAGGCGGTCCTACTTGAGCAATGGTTGCTCGCAAATCCTCTTTAGCTTTGTGCCAATAGCTATTGCTACCAGTAACATTTTTAGCATAATGCATAAGTTTTGACATTAAAGTAGAATACGTATTTGTTTGAAGCATTTGTTGAAGTTGTTCTACAGTTAACTTAGCTTCACCAGGGTTTTGCTTTAAAAAAATATTTCCCTGACTAAGGAGTCTGTGCCTCTGAATCATGTTGAATGCCCAATAAGCAAACCGTGGGTGACTTGCAAACCTATAAGCCCATTTACCATTATTATATTCAGCAAATTTAATCAAATGTTTTATTTTATCTCCAAGGGTCACATCACGCATTGTAGCACTGTTAGTAGGATCTCCTTTACCATCTGGGAACAAAGTAGGAAATGCCATAGTAGCTAAATATTCAATTTTAAACTCATTGAGAGGACTTGAATTCCTATTAGGCCAATTGATTTTACTGTTTTGTAATAACTCATCTTTTATCAGCTGCTTCTGTGGCTTTAGTTGTACAGGGTTAAGAATTGTGCTACTCAATTCTGTGTCTTCATTGAAAGGTATTTCATCAAGAGGACCTCTGTCTGGATCAATTTCATCATCTTTACTGTTCTCAGTACAATAAATTTTACGCAGCTCAGTGGGAATGCCATCAGAAGGCAAGAAAGCCAACAATTCATAATCAATAGTGATATCCTTATATACAGGGTTATGTTGAACTAACCAGTGCAGAGCACAGCTGACCTTTTCACGTCTCACAGTGAGATCTTTATAAGTATTATCTTTGCCTTTGACTGACACAACTATTACTGGCATTTCACTTAGGTTTCTTGGCAATGAATTGGCTAACTCTTGGATATCTTGAGAGAAGTTAATACAATGACCTTTATATGCTTTTTGTCCACCTGGTTTTGTATAAACAGAAATTACTGGGAAAACACGAGCTATTAACATTTCCTCTAATTGCGTTAAACCTTGCAATTCATTTGGGACTTGTGAAGGAATCATTCCATTCTGAGATGAAAATTTTTTCACTCCATTCTTGTCACGTGAACATCTTGAACACATATAAGGAGATCTCTTTTTGCCTTTTG
This sequence comes from Stylophora pistillata, assembly GCF_964205215.1. Classification (NCBI taxonomy): domain Eukaryota; kingdom Metazoa; phylum Cnidaria; class Anthozoa; order Scleractinia; family Pocilloporidae; genus Stylophora; species Stylophora pistillata. The sequence goes on from NC_142523.1 coordinate 17,066,356, forward strand.
ATGATAATGGCCATGCCTCATGGCAAACTTCACACATATAAATTTTGAATTTAAGTGAATTATGAAAGTCTTCCATGTTTTTGATAGCCCACTTCTGTACATGAATTGGTCCAGTGTTTATACTGTCAAATTGAGATAAATATGCTTCTTTGTCAACATTATGCAGTGGTTTATCTACTTTTTACCATGCTGTAAATTTTCCTACTGGTTTAATTACATCAAATGTATTGTCTTCCTTTTTCTGTCTAGAGTTCCACTTTTGCACATTTTGTTTTATCAATCGTGCTTGCTTCTCCTCCCCTGTCTCATAATCCTTTATTTTCCTTCTGTATGCCCTCATATATTCTTTTTGCTTTTTTTGTCTAGAAAGTTTTTCACTCTCTGTCTCTTTGGCTTTTTTAGCAATTTTGTAATTCTTCAAATGTGGATTTACTACATTTAAGTTCAGCTTTCTTTTTCTATCTATCAATTTGTCAGTATTTGTTTCTGGTCTTTGTCGTTTTCTGGGTGTGCAAACTTCTTTCCCAAAATCATCACAGGCTTGGCGTTCTTTATCCTCTAATTTTGAATAAGAATGGTCTGGCATTAATGTACAGGAATCAATGCCTTGATGTATATTAATAATGTTATCAACAGAGCTTTCATAAACAGCAAAATACCATCCATTGGCGTAAACATTCAAAATATCTTGAAATGTAGCATATTGCTGAACTGCACTACAGAGATCATCATAATAAAACCAATAACGACCATTGTTTATAGCAATAGTGAAATGGTGGCTTGCACACCGCACAACAGCTTTTAATAAGTAAAATGTACCTAAGAGTTCCATACTTGCTGGTAGAACAGTTTGACCAAAAGAAATTGATGATAATTCAATGTGTAAAAATTTTGGCATGGTAACAAAATGTTGCAAACCTGAAATATCACCAGAATGCCTTTGACATGCATCACAAAAAAGTGGTCTGCTATTAGGCAAAGCAGCTTCTGAAACACAGTTTTCAAATTCAGTGGGCAGAATATTTGGACAAGTAATATACAAGACAATAGTGCTAGTAGTTTTCAATATTTGATTGTTACACAGGGTGCAGCAAGTCTGATTACATTGTTGAATAAGAAATAATGATTTCAAATCACTGGTTAAATCCCCAAATGCTTGCATGGTAAATATGTCACTAAAAACAGCATTTGCAGTCACAGGGTGTCCAGCGGCATGGTTGCCCAAAAAAATAGGAAAATAGGAATTTCAGGATTGAGAAAATAGGAAAAATAGGAAACTTTGCACTAAAAAATAGGAGAAAAATAGGAAAATCAATAGTACTTTCGTCAACAAAGGTAGCCTCCCCACACGCCAGCTGCTATCCCCGATTCACCACTTTAGTCGATCAACAGCAGTGAACATAAATAGGACAAAACGAGTTTTTTGGTTTGAATTTTTAATCTTCCTGATATCCCTCACTGAGATAAATCTATCAAAAAATCTGTACAACATAACTTTATTTACTTTGATTTCCCTAATTTTAAAGTAACAACTGAACTGCTTCACCTTCACTTTTGTTCAGAAACAAAGTTGGCTTTTCATTATGTTTATAACTTCAACATTAATCCAGCAGATGATTGCTAACACAAGAACATTTTAGTCTTTACTGAGCTGGCAGAGCACCTGCGTAGAGGTGTAAAATGACAGTTTACATTTACTTTGACTTTCTTTTCTTTAATGGTACAGCAGAAACATCCGCTGGTAGAGCTTTCTCCAGCAACTTCTGATTGTTTATGTTAACCTCCTTTTGCTTCTCCCTTACTGCTTCAAGCTTCCTCTTTGCCTTTGCCTGATTCGATTTGGCCGTTTCAATCATGAGACATGCAACTTTTGCACCTTGTGAATCAACCTTGGAACCTGAAGATAGAGCAGCCTGCAACTTACATGTGCCCTCTGACAGTAGCTCATTAGCCGTTTGCATTTCATCCATTGCCTCCTGCTCCTTCTTGTCTAGCCTCTCTCCTTTATCTCTCAACGATCTTGTCTCTTTTCTTAACTTCTCCTGGTCTCTTTTCCTTCGTTCTTCCTCTTCAGCTTTCAATTTCTCATCCACCTCCTTTCTCTTCTTCTCGGCTTCTTCTTCATCCAGCCGCTGTCTATGATGCATGTGCGCAGATCGCACAGCAGTTAGAAGACCATCTGTCAGGGCAAATTTTTCCGGTCTCAGGTTTTCAGGATCATAAAACTTCAAAGCATCTTTCACAGATCTAAGGCCAACAATGGTCCTCTCTCCAAGAAGTGTCCTTTCTTGCGTCACAATGCGGGCATTCACTGACAGACTTCGTTCTGACTCAGCATTTGTTTGCGCAAGAATAAGACCTGATTTTACTACTTTTGGAAGAGCAACATATCGAGGCTTGGTCCCATTAAGAGACTTGAGATTGAATACTTCTTGCCAAAAATGGTCAACGCGTTTCTCTTTGTGTAACTGCTCAACATCTTCATCGACAGCATAAACTCGCCACTCATCTTGAACAATGCTGACATCCAACTGAGGCTGCAATTTTTTAGCCAGTAGTGCAATTGCCTTCACACTACTTGCCTTTTCTCTCTTGACAGGATTGAGACATCCTAATGCTTTTAAGAGAGTGTTCTGAAGAGGGAGATGAGACTGTAGATATGTAAGGGATGTGCTATAAAATGTGCGGATGCCAAGATATACAGACTTTCTACGATCTGGCTTGATTTGGGCTAAAGCCTTCTTGGTCGCCTCTCCAATTGCAATATCAGCATCGAGCAGCTGACTGTTTGCACTGCAGTCAATACTGACTAGATCACTACCAAACTTCTTCTCATACGCATCTTTCTTTAGGAATCTACCCATAAGCTTGCGCAAGAACTCAGACATTTTATCATATAAAAGGTGAACCTGTGGGCAGCTGTTCTGAAAAATGGTGAGGAAATCTTCAAAAACAGGTGAAACATTACCCACAAATTCCAACTGTGCCTTTGTTTTCTTTCCTTCTTCGTCATTTAACATTGCCGATACCCTCTTGTAAGCAACACTCTTAGGAGCTGTTTTGGGATCCTTTCCCAGATCCTTCACAAAGCTGCAGATGCAATCCCACTGCTCCAAAATTCTTCGCACAGAAGGGCCCAGACTAAGCCATCTCACCTCGGTATGCTTTTGGAAATTGTGCATCTCCACACCCATTGCAGATTGTAAAGTGTGATAGTCTTCTCGTCTAGCTGCACTGTACTTGAAAAGGGAGTGAATGTCCACACAAAGCTGTTCAATGTCTTTCCCATATTCCTCTAAACCCCTGCCAAAAGCATTATGGACGTTATGAAGAACACAACTTCCTAAGTCAATAAAACCACTAAAGTCTGGGTTGTCATTTTTGATTGCTCCTTCCAACTTTCTAACAATGGTTTTATTGACATTAGGGCCATCTCTTACCAAAGTGCACAGCTTCGTTATTGGAAGGTCATCTTTCAACATTGTTTGGAAGATACGGTTAGCCACCTTTTCACCCTCTGCATGACCAAAAAATAAAGAGGTATAGAAGTTTATCCAGACTTCATTATGAGTCGGGGACCAGTAACGAAAGGTAAGATCCATCTGTTTCTTGACCTGCGTGGTGGAGGTTTCGTCAAAGTGTAAACAAAAAGGCAGTTCTGACTTCTTTACATCATCAACAATTATCTGGTGATAGAAACACAAACACTTATAGTAAGTTACCTTTTTTTATTCATACACCAAATTAAAAGATGAAATACTGACATAAACTTTCATTGATATCAAGAATCACACATAAATATGCACTCATAATTTGCGTATTCAAATTGCACTTTATATAATACCTGTGTGCAGTGAGGGCCCAAGCCTTCCCCAATAACATAGGATGCACGGCTTCTACCCATTGAAAAACTTGAAGCAATCTTGCTGTCAGGAAACATCGCTTTAAATGTGTTGCCAAGATTGTCAACTGAGCGAAAGCTAAAGTTACATGACGCCAACTTTGCTAACCAAATCACCTCTGCTTGCAAGCTGGCATTTTTGTAATTGATAATGGACAGCTGTCCAGACGAACTTCTCCTGTGCTCTGGCAGATCACAACGGTTTGAGATGCCTGCACTTGGTTGACTCTGCAGTACAAACAACTTTCCTTGAGACTCATCCCTTGCAGGTTTAACAGCCTGAACATGCTTTGCTTTCCTCGCATGTTGCAATATCTGCGCTTTTCCAGAGTTGTCACAAAGAAACTCACTATCACAAAACCTACAGTAAGCATGGTAGTCATCTACTCCTTTACGACACCAAGAACTCAATCTTTGACCATTGGAATCGACGGCAGAAAGCCATGCATTGCTAAACTTTGTTCTACCGCCAGGCATTTTCATACACCGTATTCACAAATGGCGGACACGCGGGAAAAAACTGGTGCCTAGTCATGAAAGCGAGGCGGAGGATAAACAAAAATTGCAAATAAAGACTTTCAGAGAACTTGCAGATGTTTAAGCACGGATTCCACCTAAAATAGCTTTGTACGAACTCCGTTTTAAATACAATTACGTGGGATGCCTTCTGCTTTTAATGTTTAGTGGTGATTTGCTGTTCGCAATCAAAAAGGACGCGTATATCTTCAAGGAAACAGGATGATTTTGTAGGTTTGTGAAGCATCAGAAGCTCGACAAGTGGACGATGGCTGGAGAAAAGCGGCAAACATGTTTGCCCAAACTTCACATTGAAACCGAGTACAAAAGCCAGCTCACCGCAATTCGGTGAACAGAAATATAAACAAATCTTGGTGGCAAGAAAAAAAGAAACAAGCGAGAGATATATGGCCTACTCGTTAACGCAAGAGACGTCTGCCGCTGAACAATTCAAGTCTAGCCGATGGAAAAAAGGAAGACAGGAAAGAAGAGGTGACCGAGGTTTCAATGAAGTCATGTTTGATTTTTGTTTGCCAAGACGTAATTCTCTGGTCTTCATCGATGAAGGACATCAATAAGGACATCAATTAGAGCTAATTTTTTAGTATAAATGCAAGAGCGATCGGGTGGAGTACGCTCAAGATTTCAACTTGTTACTTGGCAGCCTCGGTAAGCCGGCCACATAATTTCAGCGAGTAATTTTGCATCTCTTATCTTTGGCTGTCAAGAGTTTTAACTTTATGTTCCATAATATTTTAAAGTTGAAGAATAGATAAATAAATAAAATGATGGTCTTCTTCAAGTTAAACGGATCCAGACTAGAATTTAATTATTCGGAACAGAAGCTTGCCGTGTTCAGTCCTGACACAAACATTGCCCTAAAAGTTTAAATAACTTAGTAAAATGTAAGCTTTATTCCACTTTTTTACCAAGAGCTCTCTGAGATAATGCCCTAGAGGAGACTAGGTAAATAGCAAGCCATAAGATTCACACACTACAGCTTCTAAGTTTGATAAAATTATTTTTAATTATTTCGCAATGACAAAGAATGCATGATCATGAGATTTTTGCTAAGCTGTGCTAACGTACCTCTAACAATTCACCCCAAACGGACGGAATTAATATGATCCAAAGAAAGTTGCAAATAAAGGTATACATATATACATAGATATGTATACAATGACACTGACATGAATGAATAAGCCTCGTGAATGAATCTTTCACCCGCTCTCGACTTGACCTGTTTTGTGTAATGACAGAGGTCCATTCCGTTGACAAGTAGGCCATATATCTGTCGCTTATCTCTCTTTTTCTCGCCACCAATATATGTTTTTATTTCTGTTTCACAGAATTGTAGTGATCTGGCTTTCGTAGAACAAATGTGGCTATTACTTTAACTAATATTAGAACATCAGAGTCAACGTACTATGTGCTTTATGATCTCACTATAAAACACATTCAACTATAATTCCACTTTCAATTTTATTACAAATTTTGGCTTTACTGGCTAAAAAATAGGAAAAATAGGAGGTTCTGGTTAAAAAATAGGAGAAAATAGGAATGGGCCCAAAAAATAGGAAAAAATAGGAAAAAATAGGAACTGGACACCCTGCAGTCATTGAAGAAAATGATGGGCAACGACCTCTGATCAGTGACCATATAGGCTCTCGCACAACATCAACAGCACCAACAATTGCCCTTTGATTGCACGCCTCAGAGATAACTTGAAAAAAATCATTGCATGTAATGTTTTGAAGATGATTGCGAAAAACAAAATAACATAGCTCAAGAAAGCAATCAACTGCACAAGAAAACTTCCCTACGTTGGTCAAACAATAATTACGAAAGTGATCTCTTACATTTGATCCTTCACACATGTATGTAGAATTACTATCAGTGCTATTACATATTGCATTGCGTTTTTCTTCCAACACTTCTGAATTTATGTTCCCATTCACAATGTGTGCCTCCTTGTTTGAAATAACGAAGGGATTAAAACTACCATTAGAAGGATAAGCTATTCGCCTTGACAAGTATCTCCCCCTAAATCTGAAATAGATCATGCTGCATTTTGGGCACACACTCCCCAATTCTAACAGATTATTGTGGGCAGTACGATTGGGAAAGAGTAGCAACATAAACAATAGCCACATCATTTTCAAACTTTTGTGCGGTTTATTGCTCTAGGTGTACCTTGTATTTTAGTGGGCAAAAAGTCTGTGCTTCAAAAATTCGTGATACGCTTGATATTAATAACAGTCGAAAGAATTGATCGAGCTGACAGTTGATTATTGCAGCTTGCTCGCTCTCCAATGCACTTCCGCCGCGTTAGGTTTCCTTTGAATTTAACTCAAGCTTAAGTTAAGTTGAATCTCAGTTGCTTCGATTGTTTTCAGCTTGTTTGTGGGGTGACAAAGTTGGTTCAGTGGCCAATGACGAGTGCACTCTTTCGTGGCTAGCTCGCCGCTAGTTTGCTACAACTTTAATTGCTTTCTGCTCGCTATTAATGGTGACAAAGTTGCCTCACTGGCCACTAGTTTGCTAAAACTATCGTTTGTTTTGTTTGAATACAGTTTCAAGCGGTTTCTCAGTTTCTTTGATTGCTTTATGCCTGCTGGCGTTGTCTAACTGCTCGCTATTAATGGTGACAAAGTTGCCTCACTGGCCACTAGTTTGCTAAAACTATCGTTTGTTTTGTTTGAATACAGTTTCAAGCGGTTTCTCAGTTTCTTTGATTGCTTTATGCCTGCTGGCGTTGTCTAGATTTGGCACCCTTGCCGACTTTGGCACTCTCACGTGTGGCTCGTTCGCCGCCGCTAGTTTGCTACAACTTTGATTGCTTTCTGCTCGCTAATGGTGTCAAAGTTGGCTTACTGGCCGCTAGTTTGCTACGATTATCGTTTGTTTGAGCTTTGTTTTGTTTAATTCGGTGGTTTCTCAGTTTCTTTGATTGCTCTATGCCTGCTGGCGTTGTCTACATTTGGCACGCTTGCCGACTTTGACACACTCGTCAACTTGGCACACTGGCCGACTTTGGCACACTGGCCGGTTACTGAGCTTGCTAACTCGATAATTATACCACAAAGGCACTTAACTTAAGTGCACTCACGCAGAATTGGAAATAAAACTTACAAAGGTAGGTGAAAAATACAATTTTCTTACCTCAAACTTGCTCGCTCCTCCGCTCGATAAATGACAAAGCTGCTAAGCGTCCACGATAAGCACCATGTGGACTTGACGTCACGATCTTTGCGCGCTACCATTGGTCCGTTGCAAAACAAAGCCTATTCACATTACGCCATTGGAATCTCAGGAATCTTACCTTACAGACATCTTACAATCACTCGAGATTTTTTCCGCCTGTACAATACTCTCGCACGGCTCTATAATGCTGCCGCCTCGCCAGCCTCGCGTCTTCGCTCGGCTGGCTCGTTGGCAATTACACTTACGCATATTTTATATATTTTATGAATTTGCATATTTTATATAGATATTTTTAAGACATATTAAATTAGTCTTGTATTACCAATTTTTTTTTTCCTTTGGACTTTCACCTAGTTGGAGCTTGCTCTGTTGTGATTGTTCCTCACTGAGCTTTTTGCTTTTCGCTTTTCGTTTTGCTATTGAGCTTATTTATCCTTTTTATTTTTTTTTATTTTTTAACTCAGTGGAAGTTTAATAAGTTTAAATAAAATAAAAAACTATTAAATGATCCCATTGTTACGTTGAATGAGTTCTGAGAATTCTTTTTTGTCCACAGGGTGTTATCATTGAACAATATTGATTTTTTTTGTGTGTGAGAGAGTTAATTTTGCAATCCTCTTGAGAGATGCTACAAACTCCAAAGCCTTTTCCAACAGTTGGCATGAAATAGAGGGTTAAAATTGACACTGTTGAATGAACAATGATTTTTGTTTGGGATGCCCCTGAACAAGTCCCGAGTGGCCCTTGTGTTTCTCCATAGCAGGTCTTCTGTCTTGCACTCAACCAGGTGTTGATGTTGTTCAGGTTTTGTTTACTGAATTTTCCTATTTCCAAATTTGGAGTGAGGTGCGATATTTCACTATATACAATATATACTACACTGACAAATAGTGTAAATGTACAAAATATACTGTATATACTGTAAATATATACAGAGTATACCTTAACTGTAAATTCTGTATATTGTGCAAGCATATACGTATACACTATATACAAAATTTATCATGTCTATTACATAAAGTGTATATTCTGTATAAAGTGTCTATTGTATAAAGTGTAAACAGAGTATAGAAAACTGGAGGAGGGAGTGTATATTGTATATTTATACACTTTAGACACATGTCTATTGTATAAAGTGTATATTCTGTATAAAGTGTATACAGAGTATAGAAGTGAACTGTAGGAGGGAGTTTATATTGTGTATTTATTAAAAACTGGTTCATTGGATAATGCAATTCAAGACTTTTTATTGGCTTAGCCATTATGGTATATGTGCCAATATACCATAATCTACAAATATGGTAAGCGTACGCGTCAGCTTAAAATCAAAAGGAAGCTAAAAAATCCGGTTTCTTCTTACAAAATAACAATTTCTTGGGGGCGTTTTTAATAAAACAATTATTCCACTAGTGCCTGTTGGATATGAGATGATTATAGCCAACGAGGCGCGTAGTGCCGAGTTGGCTATCTATCATCTCATATCCAACGCGCGCTCGTGGAATAATTGTTAAATAGTGTATATTGTTGTATATTTATACACTTTAGACAGATGTCTATTGTATAAATAATAATAATAATAACACTTATATAGCGCTTATTCGCATGCGTTCTAAGCGCTTTACATCCATTGTACTACAGTATGACTTAGAAATATAAAAACAAAAGATTAAGTTATCTAATTTAGACTAAAAGCGCATTTAAAAAGGTGTGTTTTCAGTTTAGATTTAAAAATATCTAAACTGGGCGAAGACTTGATTTCTAAAGGTTAGGAGTTCCATAAAAAGGGACCAGCTACTGTAAAAGATCTAAAACCATAAGACTTAAGGTTCCATTTGTTTTCTTTTAAAAGAAATGCAGAAGACGAACGAAGCTTTCTATTTGGTACATAACGTTGGATCATTTCATCAATGTAGACAGGGGCAAGGCCGTTTAGAGATTTAAATGTCAAAAGAAGAATTTTGAATTGAATGCGTTCTTAAACAGGGAGCCAGTGCAGATCCATCAGGATGTGGTCGTGTTTCCGTATTCCAGTAACAAGGCGCGCAGCGGCATTTTGAACATACTGAAGCTTTTGTAGAAGATATTTAGGCAAGCCATACGCTAGGGAGTTGCAGTAGTCCAGCTTTGAATTAACAAAAACATGAACCAGAGTTTCAGTAGTCTTCAGAGAGATAAATCTCCTAATTCGTGCAATGTTCCTTAAGGAGGCTCGAAAGGGTTTTCAACAATTAACAGCAATCGCCAATCAGTAAAAGATATCAGGACTGTCAAACTTATCATCAGGATAATAACTCGACATATGCATAACACTATGTTAGGGCAATCTTTTAAGGGGGTTCGTCAGGCATTATCTGTTGCCATGGCAACAGTACAGTAGTGCTAAAAGACCCTCTAAAACTCAGTTTTTGAAAGATATCTCAAAAACCAAGTCGGTGACCTAGTTTTTTTTTTCAAATTTCTTAAACGTCATCACATTCTCTACCTGTATACGTGATATAAAAAAAAACTACCTAGTAGAACTTGAATTATTTAGGAAAATGCTGTTTTAAAATGTAACAAAATTTCCACTAGATAAATTTTTTTTTAATTTTATTCAGGAATGCGTAATGATGTAAATAATTTGTATACAAAAAATCAGGGTAGGTCACCGAACTAATTTTCGAGATATTAGTTCATCAACTTAACAAGGTTTATTTCCGGTTTTTGCAATTCTAGCTTACACTTTTATATCCGGTCACGCGTTTTTAAGTATACCGCTGACTCACAGGCTCATTTTCGCGAGGACGAGTTCGTGTCCGCGCGATTAATCGATGGATGCCCTCAGAGCGGAAAAAATCGTTCATCCTGAAGATGGATTCCCATTGTTTTGTAGTTTTACACCTTCCTGAAAAAAGAAGTCATCATTTGAGACTCAGACTGCTTACAGTTACGACAGTTGGAAATGAACTCCGGAGAGAATTCTCTAGCGGAATTCGATATATGATCACAAGTTGATTTTGCAGATGGCGCCAATGCCAGTACTCCATTGAGGCCGGTAATCTTGAGTTTCTCGTACACAGATTGTAGCGTAACATGAGACAAATCAGCATCTGCCAGCTTCTGGACCATGTTTGTTGAAAGATGAAGCTTTCCATCGAACGTCTGGATGGTATCTTGTCGTTGTTCCGAGAAGATGGCTTGATCGAAGGCCTCACTCAGCGATGCACATGCATTTACCATGATTGACCGATATAATTATTGCTTATGTGCAATTTGAAGTGGAGGAGTGAAAATAATTTCTAGTGAAAAGAATTGGCATTAACGTCTTCCAGATTGTCACGAGCGTCAAACTCAGTGGAAATTAGGGTTTCGTATACGTCAGTAATTTGTTGGTTGTCGCAGATTTCGCGAATTTCTTTAATTTTCGAGGTACTAGAAGTATGAACAAGACTTGGCTTAATTTTTCTTTTTTTTTCTCTTTGCCACTGCCATAACCGTGAACTTTCATTATTCCGTTTTAAATGGAA
>NC_142523.1:17079982-17087482 GCF_964205215.1 Stylophora pistillata
ACTTTCTTTATTCGGTTGGTTTTACCAGCCTGGAAGTTTTAATTCGTCGTGTAGCTCTCCTAAGCCTAATCTTACTACGTCGTTCATTAGTGCTTCTGCCTCTTCTTTTCGGTATTTATTGTCCACTGGTTTTTGGATATACCGCTGGGATATCTTGGTGACTGTTACTGGGGCTTCAAGTTCCAACAAACGCTTAAGGTGGTGGTAATCTGTGTGGTCTTCTGTTGTGGTGTCTGTAGACATTGCAGGCACATCCCGTTTAGATTGCTTTCCAAGTGCAAATTTTTGTTCTTTGCAATAGTCCATTAAGGTTATAGCTTTGGTCATGAACTCTGCTGGAATTTCATAGGACCACTCCGTAAATGACGCAGGATCTTTGACCTTCTCAATGGGTTGATATAAGCCGTAATTTATGGCTGCCAATCGTGCAACCTGCCCTTTAGCTTTAGATAGGATACTCTTGCGGTCCCCTTCCCGACGTTGTTGATTTCTTTTTCGTTCATCCTTTGACGTCATCCTGAATGGCCTTTACGACTCTGACATCAGGAGGGAAGTGCTGGGCATAGCGGGCATACTAGAGAAACCATTAAATGAGGTCATTCCCTTGGTAGAAACTAAAGAGATGGCACGCAATGCCCTCCCCTCCCCTTCGCTTTCAGCTGTCTCCTCCTTTGTGAAGCAAAAGACATCGCCACCGAACCATGCCCCCATTCCTTCTCAGGCGGATCGGGCGAAGGAAGCATCATGCCCCGGCTGTCACATCACCTTTAAGCTCTTCACGGAAGGAGCCCGTGGTTGGAACAAGAAACCCCACCACATGTGCATCGAATGCTTACAGGGCCAATCGCCGTAAAAAACGTCACCAGCATCAACCCCCACAGCGCCCGCCCTGGGTCCCAGGGGTCCATGCCATAGCAACAGAGCCAATTTCACAGATAGCAGCATTCCAAACCAAGAGTGTAGGACCCCCTCGAGCCTCCCAACGACACCGTCACAGCCGGAAGGCGACCACACATGCCACCGTCACCAAACCATTCACAGCGCGATTAGACCACCATATCTTCTCCAAGGGGGAGTGGAAAAGGGCCCGCTTGAGAGATCATCCTAGGCTCCCGATCACCATATCCCTCTCCTGACCTGGCGGGACCGATAGTGACATCTCCAAGCCCTCCTCAGCCATCCACGCTGAAGTATCCGCCATAGCTGACACTGGCGCCCAATCAGACTTGTGGTCGTTATCCGACTTCCTAGCCTGCGGTTTCTCTCGTGACCACCTACACCCCATCAGCCTCAGCCTGTCAGCAGCTAACCGCTCGCCCATCTCAATAGAGGGAGCGTTCTTTGCAAAACTCGCTACACAGTCCAGCAGCAGGGACATTACAGCATGCCACTCGACGGTCTATGTGAGCAGCTCTGTCAAGGACCCGTACCTGTCTTACGACTCACTCCTAAACCTTGGTCTACTGCCTTGTACCTTCCCATCCCTTGACAACTCCACTAGCAGCCGTTCTGTAAGTGATACCTCTGATAAACAGCCACATGTTCCCAGCCCCCCAACCAGCAATCAACGCTATGAGGGCCCTCAATGATGGCCGCCCGGAACCCACCATTGCGTGCAACACAACCTGCTTGTGCCCACAGCGTGGAGCAACACCGCCACGTCCCTCTGAGCTGCCGTTCCCCTGCATGCCAGAGAACAATGCAAAAATGAAAGCCTAGCTTCTCGACAGATATGCCTCATCCACTTTCAATACTTGCCCTCATCAAGCTTTACCATGTATGGAGGGCCCACCCATAGCGATCCATGTTGACCCCGCAGCCACACCTAAGGCCTGCCACACACCGGCCAACATACCCCTCCACCGGCAGCAACGGGTGTACGATGGCCTCCTGCGCGACGAAGCTCTTGGCGTCATTGAGCGTGTGCCTTACGGCGAACCCGTTACATGGTGTCATAGGATGGTCATCACACGAAAGCACGACGGCTCCCCAGCCGCACTGTGGACATCTCACCACTGAACAAATTCTGTCAACGTGAGACTTTTGCCATGGAGTCGCCCTTCCACCTTGCCCGTCGTATCCCCAAGGACACTTGGAAGACGGTCACCGATGCCTGGAACGGCTATCACAGCATTCCTCTGCGCGTTTCTGACCGCCACCTGACCACCTTCATCACACCATTTGGCCGCTGGCACTACACGCGGGCACCTCAAGGCTTCCTGTCCTCAGGGGACGGCTACAATCGCCGTTTCGATGCTGTCCTCGCAGGGTTTGAGTGCAAAGAACGATGCGTTGATGACACAGTCCACTTCAACACAGACCTCGAACAACACTGGTGGAGGACCATTGACTTCGTCACCTGCGTTGGCCAGGCAGGGATAGTGCTCAACCCTGACAAATTCCAGTTCGCAGAGAGGAGCGTAGACTTCGCTGGGTTCAGAGTGTCTGATAGCACCATAGAACCACTCCCCAAGTACCTAGACGCCATAAAGGACTTCCCCTCTCCTACCAGTACCACAGACATCAGGAGTTGGTTTGGCCTGGTCAACCAGGTTTCCAACTACGTCCAGCTACGTGACTCAATGGCCCCCTTCAAGCCGTTTCTCAGCCCCCGCTGTAAATTCTCCTGGCCCCCTGAGCTCGAGGCAGCGTTTAGAGCTTCCAAGGCAGCCATCATTGCAGCTATCCACCAGGGGGTAGAAATCTTCGACATGCAGCGACGCACCTGCCTTTGCCCTGACTGGTCCAAGCGGGGCATCGGTTACTTCCTCCTTCAACAGCACTGCAGTTGCCTCTCCGGCGTTCCCGACTGCTGCCCCGGGGGATGGAAAATCACATTGGCCAGTTCCTGGTTTTTGAACTCTGCTGAACAGCGCTACGCCGCTATTGAAGGAGAAGCCCTCACCATCACCTGGGGTTTAGAGCAGACACGCTACTTCACACAAGGGTGCGACAACCTCGTGATAGTCACCGACCACAAACCACTTGTAAAGATCTTTGGTGACCGCACTCTGGATGAAATCACCAACTCGCGCCTGTTCTGCCTCAAACAGCGCACTCTCCCATGGTGCTTCGAGATCAGACACCTACCCGGCAAGAGTAACCACGTGGCCGATGCCGCCTCAAGATACCCTTCCTCATCCTACACAGAGGATACTATCTCTCTTGGATCACCCAGCTTTCCCAACATCACAGAGTCTGCCTTGATAAACACCATCCGCAACGACACCCACGTGCTTGGCGGCATCCCTTGGTCTCTCCTTGTAACAGAGACAGCTGCAGATGCCTCCCTGGGCCCCCTCCTCACCTCAGTCGAGCAAGGAAAACCAATCACCAGTGACGACCCTACCCTGACAAGCCTTCGGCCTATCTGTGAGTCTCTCTACGCGGCAGAGGGCGTACTACTTTACCAGGACCACGTCGTCGTCCCCCCATCCCTACGCCATTGAGTCTTACAGAGCCTGCACGCAGCCCATCAAGGAACCTCTTCCATGGAACAGCGAGCCCGCACCATCGTCTACTGGCCAGGGATGTCACAGGATATCTGCAACACTCGGGAGGGCTGCGCAGACTGCAACAGAAATGCACCCTCACAGGCAGCCACCCCCCCCACTGCCATCAACTCCTCCGTTATCCCCATTCGAATCCATCTTTGCAGACTTTTTCGACTTCAGCGGCTGCCACTACCTGGTCGTAGGTGATCGCCTTTCTGGCTGGGTGGAAGTCCTAAGTTCAACAGCTGGGACCACCCTCGCGGGTTCAGCCGGCCTGGTTTGCCATCTCCGTTCCTTCTTTGCCACCTTCGGCGTCCTGGAGGAGATCTCGAGTGACGGCGGCCCAGAGTTCACCGCTATGAGCACACAGGATTTCCTACTCCTCTGGGGCGTACGACACCGTGTGTCCTCCGTCAGCTTCCCTCAATCAAACGGCAGAGCGGAAGTCGCAGTGAAAACTGCCAAGCGACTCCTGATGTCCAACACAGGCCCGACAGGCAGCCTCGACCACGATCGTTTCTTGTGTGCCATATTACAGCTACGCAATACCCCAGACCCAGACTGCAACCTGTCACCGGCGCAAATCATCTTTGGTTGCCCCCTAAGGGACTCCCTCTCATTCGTAAACTGCCTTGAGAAGTTCTCGAACCCGCACATCAGACCCCTTTGGCATCAAGCATGGGAGGCCAAGGAGGAAGCCCTTCGCGCACGCATCACTCGCACAACAGAGTCTCTGACAGCCCACTCACGCCGCCTCCGCCCTCTGTCCCTTGGTGAGAGAGTCTTCTTGCAGAATCAACAAGGCCCCAACCCCACCAAATGGGACCGGTCAGGGGTAGTGAGAGAATCAGCCGGCCATGACCAATATCGTGTCAAGGTGGACGGCTCTGGGCGAATCACACTACGCAACGGCCGCTTCCTGCGGGCCTATACACCAGTCACGCCCTCTATCCGTCCACCACCGCCACCTGCCCACCAGCTCACCAGCAGTGCTGCCCAGTGCCCACACCCACAGCCCACCGTGCCACCACAACCTTATACTGAGTCCAACCAAACCACTGAAGCAAAGCTCAATGTACCAACTGCGGTCCCCGACCCAGCACCGATGTTGCCCCTCGCCCCGGCACAGGATACCAGCCCCGTTCCCGACATACAGTCCCGAGACCCCCAGTTACCAGTAGCTGCTGTTGACAATTCCACAACGCCCATTACTTCACCTAAACCGCCGCCCGAACCAGCTACACGGCCACCCAAACGGTACGAACCCGAAGCAGGACAATGGGTCACTTGAGTCCTACAACCGACGCGATACGTTGTACCCTTCTCGGTTCTTACTCGGTTACTCGGTTTTCTTACTCGGTTGCTTACTCTTTTGTTACGAGAGAATGTCTTTTGAGAGCGAGGTATTGTTGGTATTAGATTGATTGCGAAATATTTTGATGGTTTGGCAGGTTTGTGCTCTTTACTACAGAATGTATTTTGCGAACGAGGTATTATTGGTATTAGATTAATTGCGATATATTTTGAGGGTTTGGCAGGTGTGTGGTCTTTGGGTGTCTGTACAATTTATTTGGGGCTTGACTTTAGCAATATACACTATATACAATTTATACACATATAATTGATTGACTTTGGCAATATACACTATTTACACAACATACACAATATACAATTGATTCTAGGCTTGACTTTGGCAATATACACTGTATACACAATATACAATTGACTCTAGGCTTGACTTTGGCAATGTACACTAAAAACACAATGTGCGGTTCCAGAAAATATCCATACCCCCCACGGAAGGGATCAGATTTTCCAGGGGGGAGGGAGGGTGACCATAGGGAAATATTTCCAGAGGGTTCTTGTGGCGCATAAGAGAGTAACAAAGAAAAAACACACAAATTTACCGTGACAATTTAGTTCCAAAGATATAAAATACATGCGATTAATGACCTGCTTGAAACTTTTATAAGAACATCAATTTCATGTTCAGTCAACCTCTTTCATCCTTCAAAGCAGAAGTGATTTATGACCTACTTGAAACTAGTTTAAAAACATCGATTTTATGTTCAGTTAACCTCTCATATCCTTCAAAGCACGAGCGATTATGGAAGAGAACCTCCGGATATAACGAAACCCCGTTTTAGCGAGCATATTTTCCCAGTCCCTTGGCCCTTCGTTATATTAAGGTTCCACTATGTTCATCTACAAAATAAAACGTTTCACGCGATCGGAATGGTAGTGATTAGTTACCGCACTGCGGCTTGAACGATTAATACCTGTTATTCGAGCTGCTGAACCCTTAACTACAAATGAGGCCGGCTTACCAACTCTAAGATTGTAAAATATAGGAAAATAATAAAAACTGTCTTACAGTCTAGGTAGAAAATTTGTGGCCTCGTGGCCGCAGTGAAGAGACCAGAGACCAGGCATGCGCACAATTAACGCAGGAAACCAAGGGATAGAACACAGGAACCCCAAGGCAGTAGTATGGCTCCCCAAAATGTAATCCTACGATACATTTTCCTGCACAAAATAACTATAAAAACTTGATATCAACGTTATGAGCTTTCAATATTTTTTTTCAATATCCTTTCGCTTATTTGCAATATTACAGGAGATGTACTGCCCGCAGTTAGCAAAGGCTAGTCGAGGCGGGCAGTGTTTCATACGTATGTTATAAAATAAAAAGATTTGCAGAGCAAGAGATTAAAAATTCTAGACAAATTACAACTGCATTAATACATTTAAGATACGGCAAGAAAACAGAACGAGCTGGGGTCTTATAGTTGTGCTATTAAAGTAGACAAATCAATATAATCGTCATTTTTTTCGAGTCTCTGGAGGAGGAAGTCATGAATTTTACTCTTAAAATTGTATTTTGATAGCTGGCGCACTTCACAAGACAAGCTATTCTAGATTCTAACACCATTTCTTAAAAATACCACTTTTTGTATACCTAATCTTGAACTTTTAACAAAATAGTCGATTCTTGAAGATGATCTTGTCTTATGGCGATGAATATTAGCTTGATCTGTTAGAAGGTGACAAAGTATTGGATACGTCATGCATCATGATGGCAACTGATTTAAAGTAAAGCATATCCAAAGGAAGAAAACGAGAGTACTTTTGTACTTAACAAAACTGAAAAATGTTCATTGTCAATGTTCCTTATATTAACTTTGAGTGTTTTGGCTCCTCTGGCTCCTCGACGGGGAATCCCGGTCTTCTAGTGAGTCACCAGTAGGACTAACTTGTTGATGGGTCTGTCTAAATTGGATCTGTGTGACGTCAATAGAGTAACTGATCTGACGAAACCTTGGTCGTCTGGATACACTTTAATTACTCTACAAATTGGCCATTTGTTTCTTGCTGATTGGGCTTCCTTCAGAAGAACGACATCTCCTACTTTGAAGTTTCGCTTAGTTTGTAACCATTTATGGCGCGCCTGTAGGGTTTGGATGTACTCTTTACTCCATCTTTGCCAGAATTCTTGAGCAAGATGCTGCGCCCTTCTCCATTTCCTCCTGCAGCAGACGTTATCTTTCTTAAATTCTCCGGGTGGAGGTAGAATTAGCTTAGTCTTTCTGGTAAGTAACATGTTCGGCGATAAGGGTAACTCAGAGAGGGGATCACTCAGAGTTTCAATCGTCAATGATCTTCCATTCACTGTTGCTTCTGCTTCACAAAGAAATGTTCTTAGAGTTTCATCATCTAGATAAGAACTGTGTTCTCTTATTAGACTGTTCATCACATTTCTAACTGAACGGATTTGTCTTTCCCAAACCACTCCAAAGTTACTTGCCGATGCTGGATTCTTTATCCAATCAACATTAGCCTTCAACAACTCTGCTTTAATCTTCAGATCATCCATTTCTTCTAAGGCTTTCTTGAGCTCTGATTCTGCACCTATGAAGTTTGTGCCTCTATCGCAATACACTGGCCTTCCGCCATCTTGTGCTGAATCAAGTTTACAAGAATAACAATGAAACGTACCCCCAAAGGA
>NC_142523.1:17092482-17099982 GCF_964205215.1 Stylophora pistillata
ACTAAAAACCACGTGACCAAAGAAAACAATGGAATACATTAAAATAATTACTATTGGCGGGAAAAGACACGACAGGCTTTCTTTTCAAGCTACAACATTTCGTATGAAACTAGCGAAAAAGACATTTATCAATGCTGCATTGCAAAATAAGTGTGTTTTCTAATTTGACCCTACAATAACAAAACAGAAATGCATCATCTGAAGATTGGGATAAAGTATGGTACTTGGCAAGAAGCTCTGGTAATATTGCAACAATGTAGATTTCTCTTGCTTTCTCTATGTTGACTTTGATGAATTCTAGATCTGACTGAATACGTTCGATAAAAATGCCCCTTGGTGTCCAAACAACAAAGTCTACAAATTGTAAGTTGGTTGTTGCTAGTTGAAGTTGAATTTGGTAGTAATACTGATGTTCCCTGTCCAGTAGTAGGGATCCATTTGGTGTTTGGGTCAGGCAGGTTTTCTTTCCACTTTCTATGCCTTTCTGAATGGTTGTATCTTTAAAAACACGAGGGCACTCGATCTCGACACAGCCTTTACCATGACAGGTAGAGGAGCTCATTGCATCAGGAGTAGCACCTAGGAAAGGATAATCTGGGTTGATGACAAATCCAGAATCTTTGACAGTGAACTCTTGGTGGTTTTCTTTCATTGCCTGAAAATAAATTTTAAGTGGCTATTTAACGTGATTGCCAGGCACTATTACAAAACATGTTATGTCGTGAGCAAATGAAAGTAATCGGGTTAAAGCATGCTTATGTCGTTCGTCTCAACCAGGCTTAACAGCATGTTACCTACGAGCACACAGTTTTTGAGCCACATATTCCAAATAAAACTCGGACATGTTTGAATATTATTTACCTTTGTGTAGTCATTCAGTGCCTTTTTCTCATTCTCACAGCCCCATTTTGTTGCATTGGACTTAAATTGTGAGCCATAGCAAACCTCTTTGATCAAGCTTACTGATGGGCTTTCTGGATTAGTATGACAAGCTCGGTGGAAGTAGCTTGCAGTGATTCTCGCCATCCTCATCTGATGCCAAACTTGAGAGTTACTTTGGCCTCTAGTTGACTTTTCAATCAACTCAGCTTGTTGTGACAGAGTAAGACTTCCAAATACTTCTTTTGATTTAGATATAATTTCCTGGTACTCAAGACTCTTATATTCATCAGAGTAAAACTTAGTCATTGGCTCTGGTAAACTTAGTCTACTCAACTTTGGAATATATTTTTCATTAAATGGAGGAATTAATGAGAGAATGGCAGGCTTAATATTAGTGTTATTTAAGCATGTGAAGAACTTGGTAATCTGACTTTCTGATGGTTTGTAGCTTGTTGACTTGTTATCTCTTGTTATGGTTGGGGCAGCAGTAACAAGTGTAGATCCAAGTTCATTTATCTGTGTATCTAACTTTTGCTTCTTAGATTTTGAGGAGGAAAACTCAATGTCACTGAGTTCTTGATATCGTGGTTACAGGTGTGGGCATTAGCCAATGACAAGGGACAGATGTGCACATTTTGTTTTTCATGATTCTCACACTAGCTTCGATAGAAAAAAAGCAATGCCCCAGCATGTGAGCTGGGGAGTCTTTAAGGAGTCTTTATAGTTAGGCAAAGATGGCACTCGTTCGTGCTGGCTTACCGCCATGTTTGTGTTACGTGTCTACTGTCATGGCGGCCTACTCACTGTTGCTAACACGCGTGAGCTAAGTCACGTGATCGTGCAAAGCCTCTGTTATAAACTAGCTGTTTTTAAATGTATACATAGGCTTATAATGGAAGACGGCCTAGCGCCTTAAGTAATTGTATTGCGAAGAAGCGTAATCTTTCATACTCAATTAGTGCACGTGATTCATTAACGGTGCCACGTTTTAACACACGTTTTATGAAGAACTTTTTTGCATATAGAGGCTCTGTGCTTTGGAATACCCTGACTTCCAAATATACTGATCTTGTTGATGCAAGCCATCATGAACTTGCCAAAAAACTCAAAACTTCAGAACTTTTTAAGGCCGTTAAATTCAACGTAGTATCAGCATCGATCGCTAGTTTTGAACTTGAAGATTTTGTATACATCTAAATGGCATTCAATACGCTCTAATTTGTTTTAATTCTATTTAATGTTTAGCTGTATTTGATTTTAATTAATTAGTATTTTATTGTACACGACCCCACAAGCTTTGTAGCTTTCATATACGTATCGTGTAGAAATAAAGATAACCAACCAACTATCTTGTACGGTCAGTTCATCGCGCATGCATTCTTCTTAGGCCATCCTACAAGAATAGTATCTGACAACTCTGGCAGACACTGCTCCTTCCTAGTCTCCGCTCTTATTTCGTCTAAACGTTGGTCAGATATGGTCAGATAGCGGACCATGTTGACTGATTTGAAGTCATCGTCTTCTTTACCATTGTAGGGCAGGGTAAGCCCTTGACAGCATGTCGGCCAAATGCATGTTCTCGCCACGCTCAGAGTGCACGGTGAAATTGTATTTCTGTAACCTCTTCATCATTAGGGACCTTAAGAAACCACGACGGCGACGCCAAAGAAGACTTCGATTAAAAAATGAATTTCTACTCTTAGTTAAAATTTCAAAAATGGCTGCAGGAGTTTACTGTCTCGTACAGCGCCACAGCTCAACTTCAGCATGACGTATAAAGTAGCCATTGAGTTCCAAATGGAAATTAAAATAATTTGCCTTGGCGGTTTCGGTTCGCAGACGCAAATTTTGGCGATTTCACGTTGTTGTTTTGCATAGGACGGCTAAGAAATGTACAAAGTTTCAAAACGCACGTACTGAGCTATTGTTTTGCCGATTAGATCTCTTGTTTTTCCACGTCCTCGTTGCCGTCGCCGTCGTGGTTTCTTAAGGTCCCTATTAACTGCAGGCATCAAGGCGCTCGAGCGAGTGGTTTTTGTAGAATCATCTCCAGAGGCTTGTGGTCACTTTCAATGTATACATGTCGACCAAATGTGTACTGGTTGAAACACTCAAGAGAAAAGACAATCGCCAGCATCTCTTTCTCTATTTGAGCATACCGGGTTTCTGTATCGGTAAGGGAGCGACTTGCCTACTCTTTTGGCTTGCCGTTCTGAAGTGTTGCTGCGCCAAGGCCACTCTGGCTCGCATCACACTGTATGGTGAGGTCTAGGGAAGGGTCGAAGTTAACGTAGAATAGGCCCTTCTGTTACTAGCCGCTGCACGTTTGCAAATGCCTGGTCTTGTTCCGAGGACCAGTTCCATGGAGTGTCCTTCCGAGTCAGGCGACGAATCAGTTCCATGACTTCGGACAGTTTTTGAATTAACTTGGCTAGATAATTGACAAATCTGTTGATGCGCTGAACGCCGTCCACATCTTGTGGCTTCGGCAATTTTGTGATCGCCTCTACTTTGGCAGGATCAGGCTTCAGGCCCTTGTTCGTCAGGATATGTTCCATGAAATTTACCGCGCTTATCCTCAGTTTCATCTTATCTGGGTTAAGGACAATGTCGCGGTCCTTGCACCTTTGAAGGAGATCTCGTAGACTCCTGTCGGGGTTTGCAGTGGCGTCTTCGTCGGTCTCTCTAGTGCCATAAATGAGGATGTCCGCGATGCACAGAACACCAGGTAGGTTTTCCAGTGTGTAAATGCTTCTGGAAAATCTCGGACGAGGTGGAGAGACCGAAGGGCAAACGAATCCATCTGTACCTTACGTAGGGTGTTGCAAAGGCTGCGAGTACGCTGGACTCAGGAGCAAGGACACAGTGCCAGTATCCCGACGTGAGGTCAATTGTCGAGAATACTTTTGCTTTTGAGAGCTCTGGGAGTATGTCCTCAAGTGCAGGAAGCTGATACCTTTCTCTGTTCAGGGCGGTGTTAAGTGGCCTGGGGTTGATACAGATTCTCAGCGCTCCAGATTTCTTCACAGCCACGGCAAGACTGCTAACCCATGGAGTGGGCTCATCGATTGGAGCTATGACCTCCATCTGCTGTAGTCGATCCAGTTCTTTCCTCAGTTTCTCTTAAAGTGACGTTGGGACACGGCGTGGAGGTGCGACGACGGGAGTGGTGAACTGTTCTGGTAGTGCTCCTAGCTCTCTTTGGAACACCTCTGGGTAGGCTGCTATTATTTTGTCAGCCATCTGCACACTCTTAACCTTTGCCCTTGGTTGTTCGGGTGGTTTTGCGATCGTGAAGTTTTGAGTGTTGAACGTAATTAGGCCGATCTGTTGAGCTGCCTTTGCTCCAATAAGGTGGGGTCAGATGTCTGTCAACGACAAGGAATTCCACCGAGAACTTCTTATTCTTTGGATTGTGAAGAATTAGGAAAAAAATTCATTCTTAGCTTTGCTTTCCCTTAAATGTATCTTATAATTAGGGGTAATCCACAAGATTAGCCTTTGCTATTTGGATGATCCTAACTCGCTACCTACTCGATTGCTAGATTTTTCTCTTTTTGCCTTTGCTGAATTTTGTTTAGTTGCTATGTAAATTTAACCTGTATACCTTGTAAAATCGAGCTGAGTCAAAATAGATCATCATAGAAATCATCATCAGTATACAGTATATGGTGGAAGATCACACAAAATCTACAATCTTGTATGTCACAAGCCTATATTTTTTCATCAGTTAGTCATTTAGGACAGATATATACCTGCATAAACAAAGACAGAGCTCTGTGAACGAGCATTAAAGGTTTAGATACAAAATACTCTATAATTTATGTATTTATACAACTTGCATAATCCTCTGAAGAATTATTACTAATACTCTGTTGTAAGATTGACTTTACAAAGCCAAATATGATGTATATTTTTTTCATTTTGTAATAAACGGGCAAACAGAGCAACCGTGAAACGTACTCTATTGAACCAAGGTCACTTCGATTACGCACACACATTCTTGTAACTGCTTGGGAATTTGAAGGGTTCCTTCCAGAAAATGAAGTGCAGCAAGCACTGAAATTACGGTGCAGGCATACTGCCACTAGGTCTTTCACCTATGAAGAACTGGCAAATGTATGAGGGCAGAAGCCACTCGGTAACATCAAGAAAAAAGGAAAGAATAACTCCTCTAGATTACCACAAGACTTTATTCTTGATGATCTTCGTACAAATTCAAGACTTTCCGCCCCAGCTTCCAACAGATTTCCAAGTGGACTTTCCTTCTTTCATTGAGTTCTTTTTTTTCGAGTCTACCACAACATGTGCGAAGTAAAAATCCTAGGTCAAATGTCAATCAAATCATCGTGTTCCGATTGGATAACTAGACAACAGTACAAATCACGTGCAACTGAGTAACAAAGTCTACGTAACGAAATCTAATTTCAACACACCGCCCCCCCCTTGATTGACCCAGTCAATCAACAATTCTTGAATATCAACGTTCAATGATTAACAACCTTCCTAGGACAGATAACTGTGAACCTCTACACAGTGATTAGCCACGATGTACGATTCCCACCGCTTCATCCGGTACAAATCTAATGACTGGCGGAGCTGTAACCACATCCTCCTTGTTACTACCATTGTGATGTTCATAAACTTCAACTTTGTACAGGACGTGGGATTTCAACTCTTCCCGCATTGGACGCTTACCGAACAAGGGCTGCGCGAACGAGGTTATCTCTCGCAGGAATCAACTCTTGAACTGTAGCAAGTTTCCACCTTTGTCGAGGCACATTGTCTTCATGAACGCAAAGAACGTCTCCTTTCTTAATCACTCTAGATTGTGATGTCTTTTTGCCAAGATGATGCTCACGAAGCTCAGAAAGATCCTCCCTTCGCCAACAGTTCCAGAAGTGTTTAAGAACCAAATCAAGATGCTTCTGCCTTTTAGACAACTCTGCGGTTGTGGTACCTGCAGTAAAATCTTGGGTCTTTGGAATGGGACTGAGCAACCTTCGCCCAATGCATCACGAGGAAGGTGTGACTGGTTCTTCGAGTTCTTCATAGACGTAATTCGATTTTCTTATTTCTTTTATTTCATTAGCTTCGCTAACAAAATAAAAAAAAACCGAGGAAATACAAGCCTAGTAATAAGAACGTAACAATACACTAATAATAACTTTAAAATTTGGGCAGGGACACCGCAACAGCTGAGACCAATTACTGCGGACCCAGAAATAAAAGTATTTAAAAGTATATAAATAATATATAAAGTATATATAATAGATATATATATATATATATATAAAAAAAGTGGCAATTGAAATCACATGCAGCAGCTAATTTCTTGGTCTTAAACCCTGGCTGTGTTGCATTTCAAACAAATGCTCTGAAGCTCCTTGGAGAATCCGGGTCATTGTTTATTTCTGGAGCTCGCGAGTAATAACCGTAAAGAACAGATTTAAAGTAAGTCAAGGGTCGAGAGTTAAGTATTCCTTCGTCTTCCACCAGCACCGTTTGAAACTCTTCATAAGTCACTCGTGCATTTCCAAGGGTCTTCTTGAGGCAGCGCTTAACTGAGCGCACCATCCTTTCGAAAAACCCACCCCACCAAGGGGCGCGAGGGACTCAATACCATGCTGACTGAGGAAAGGTTTTAAACTGGCACCTTTGAAGGTCTTTCCATTATCTGATATGACAAGACGTGGCACTCCTCTCCTAGAAACAAACCGTTTTAAACAGCTTAGGAATTTTCCTGTTGACAGATCTGGACCAGCTCGAGATGCACACCTCGAGAGGAGGCACAAGTAAAGATTGCAATGTATGGCATGTAGACTTTCTTACTCTTGGAATAGACGTCCTTCAAATAGACTGGTCCAGCAAAATCGAGACCAACTTGAATGAAGGCCATTTCATCGGAGGCTGTGGAGGGGCATTATATGGTCTTCCGTTGAGTTTCTTGCATGTAGCACACGAAGAAATAACCTTACGCGTACAGTCTGTCGGCCCTTTGCCACCCAGAATCTTGACCTCAAATCAGTTAAGGTCTCTTTGACTCCATTGTGCATGACATTGTTGTGACTCTTTCTGATCATCAGACCAGTGAAGTGATGTTTCCGTAGTAAGATTGCGGGAAACCAGACTGCATACGGCAAGGGTGCATTATGTAATCTTCCTCCACATTTCAATATGCCTTCTCCATCTGGAACTAGTCCCAACGAAGGAGGTGTCTGTTCAAATTTTTCTTTTTGAACGTACTTCTGTACATGCTTAATCCACAATGATTCTGCGCCTTTCAACTCTTCTGATTCTATCTCCAGTGAGGTTAATTGGGATTTTGCTTGTTTTCCACGAGTGCGCCTTATAAAACGCAAAACGTAGCACGTGATTCTGAGGAGCTTGTACACATCACTGAAATTAGCAGGTTGGGTTATTTGCTCTAATCCTTTGACTTCAACGGTAGCGGCGACAGTGGTGACCCATCCTCGGAGACACAGGGGCTGAGTCGATTTCAAGTTAGGGCATACCTGCGTGGCCCATGCGACGAAATAACTTTACGGGATTGGCAAAGTTTCAGTCAGCAAATTATGCAAAAAATCTGGAAAGATTTAAGCTTAAATCTCGTTTAAC
>NC_142523.1:17104982-17134982 GCF_964205215.1 Stylophora pistillata
CAGGAGAAGCTCCTAAGTATGGCCACTTTGGATCAATATTGAAACCAGTGTCAGAAATTGTCAAAGACTCATGGAATCGATTCATATCTATCTGGTAAGCTTTGCGAGCCGTACCCTCGTTTTCACAACCCCACCATGTGGCTGCAGTTAAAAACTTATGGGCTTCAGGGTAGCATATGGACTTGACAAGACTCTTAGCAGACTTAGCTGTATTTGTTTTGCAAGCAGTTTTTAGATTGGAAGCAGTAATATGACCTGGCCTGCCTGCCTGCCTGCCATTTGATACCAAACTTTATTTTGTGACTGCTTTCTGGTTAAAGCTTCTGCTTGACAATCATCAGGTGTAATCTCAAGCAATATTTGTTGACACTTCTGCAACAACTCTATGTAGTCTAACTGAAAACACTTCTCTAAAAAAACAAAGCTATTGGGCAAGGGCTTGGGTACATTATCAATTTCTTTACAACTGGTATACTGCTCATTTAAAGCATGTAAAGGTGCAACAAGGGACAAGACTGCTGGTTTTACTGTACAGCCAGAAATACTTCTAAAAATGGTTTTCTGCTCTTCTGGATTTGGGGCGGGTGTCCTGGTTGGTTGGATCCCAGGGTTAGATCTACTAGGCATAGGAGTAACCTGTTTCTCCACCATCAATTCATGCTTCCTTCAGGCAGAGGTAAAATCCATCTCAATTATAGGTAATGGGGGATTTCTTTCACATGACTGGAGAGAAGCCATTTGTTCTTTTCCTGTGTGCATGTGGTAGAATCTCTGATTCTAAAACCAGCCTCCACAGCAAAAAGCTCTGCCCCAACGTGAGACCACCCTTCACATAACCCTGCCATGCAATAGCAATGGGAAGCAATTACAGTTCCACATTTTTCTGCCAGAAACCTTGTTCAAAGTGGGATGTCCCGGGCTCAGTGAGCGATTCGCCAAGTGAGGGTACACAAAAAGTCTTAATTCTAAATCCAAAAATTTAGATCCTTGAAATATGCCATATCGCTCGCTAATGTGAGTCCTATGAGTGATATGTCTTCTGAACTTGCAGCTGTCGTGTCAAGATCAACAAGATCGCTCTTGCAAAGGGCTAACGCTCGAAACGTCAGCTTTTAACTCTACGATGGCCAATTTACAATTTCAACTTAGTTAAAATAACCAAATTACCTACCAAAACAAGAGTTGTTAGCCGAGGTCGATAAAAAACGAGTCCTTTATTTTTCTCTGTTTGCTTCTCTCCGAGGTCATTAGAAAAAAATACACTACCGTTACTAACTCTGGCGTACACAACAACTTCATTTGGGTTTTTGCAAGTAGTTCACAATATCTGGATATTGAATGTTCGGAAGGAGCTCGATGTCTTCGGAGAAGTCACTTTTTCTCAACGCATATCGGTCGAAGCCTTAAACAGTTATTTTTTCGTGGTACCTTGACTTCGTTGGACCCTCTAGACCCACAAAGTAATCCAAATACTGAAGGTTCACATCGGGCACGCTTTCTGAATAAACCATTTTGAAAGCTTAGTTATCCCCCAACGTGGCGGCCGCGTATGACGTAGAGAATTTTTGTCACGTGGTTGAAAACAAAGAATTGTGACCGTTTACACTTAACATCTTATTACAACTGTCAATAAAAAATCTTCGAATTCCAAAGAGGGAGCATCAAACTACTGCGAAATCACAATATGTATTTGAGTTCTACATATGCACTCATGTAACGCATGCAATGCGTGAGAAACTTCCTGGTAACGCACAAAGTGTATCTTACATGTGTGTGACGGTTCAAAAATTATTTCAGCTCGCTGCTTACCCGTCGATCGTGACGCTGTTTTAACGTGACCATTTTTTCACCTCCCAAGTATGGTTAGCCAAATGTTGCAAAATTCAACAACTTGCATATTTTTATTCAACAACTAATATTTATGCTCAACAAAATATATTTTTTATTCAACGGTTTACAGTTATATTCAACATTTTATATTTATGTTCAACGACACGCATTTTCTTTTCATATTCAGCCAAAATCATTTTCATTTAACAACAATATTTATTCAACTTCAATAGATATATTTATTTTATTCAACAAAACTAATTGTTCAACTTCAGTCCAAACTTTTTACTCAACAAAAAGAATTATTCAACGTCTACCATGCATAGTTATTTAATGACATACCCTCTATTATGACTAAGTGTTCAAAAGTTCCCGGACATTCAAAATTTCGTCATTCAACAAAATTCCCCGCCCCTACCCCCGAACTACCCCCAAACATGAAACCCATTCCTTCCAATACGAAGATTATGGTTCATTTATTTCTCCTGTTTACCTTTGAGGCGCCATGGATGATTTGTTGCAACTGTGGGCCTCTTTTTTCCCTTGTGAAAAGAAGACGAAGAAGAAGGAACCGGGATGGCTGTGGCGGGAAAAGATGGAGCGATGCCTGGGGCGATAGAATTTGTCATCTCTCGGCTCGCAGATCTTGCTGAACTTGTTATAAGGTCGCGCGTTCTCATTAACAACGAGGTATTACTTCCCGATCATTGAAGAGCGATCTCATTTCGAACACATTCTCTCATAATTTGTGTCAGTTCTTCCCTAACATCACGCCCTGATCCGTCTTCCGACGCCATCCCTATTCATGGGCGTTAATGGTCGGGGCACTGGGTCCGCAATACAGCGTATTTAACTTGCCCAATTCTGTCAGCTGATTTCGTGTTTCCTTGGCGATCTCGATTGTCGGCAGCGATGGCATCAAGTCATCCATGTAACCGTTGCGTCGAACAGCTTCTGCAGCCAAAGGATACTTGCTCCTGTGTTTCTCAAGGTGTGTCTGCCATGTGAACTGAGCACAGAAAGGGCAGTAGCATCCTCCGAATACAAACCATGAAAACTCGTTAACTTGTGGGGAGCTTCGTATGTCAAGGTTTCGCCATAGGAATCGATGTAATGGTATATCTTCTGGTTTAAGAACCAACTGGTGGTACATTTGGCTGACATCACCCACTATTACCTCAAGCTCTTTTCAGAAGCGTACGAGGATATCGAATATATTACTTTGGAGCTTTGGGCCTGGCGGTGCTTCGGTATTGAGACTCTTCTCGTTATGTTTCGCCGACGCGTCAAAAACGATTCTCACTTTGGTTGTTGCTCTGTTAGGACGTACCACTGGAAAGTGCGGCAAGAACCATTCGCTGTCTGGCTGCGGTTCGGAGGGAGTTACTACTCTGACGTACCCTTTCTTCAAATACTCATCTAGTACCCCTTGGTATGCACTTGCAAACTGCGCATCTTTCATGAACTTCTTTTCAACTAGTTCTAGTCTCCTCTCTGCCATTTGACGAATGTTATATAGGTTCGGTCTCGCGTCCTTCCATGGCACAGCAACTTCAGTCTGCGTTGTATGTTAATGACTGCTCTACTTTCTTCTGGGCTATCTTCTCAGGGGGTGTCAACTCGATTTTCTCCTGACTATGGGCACCGATACTGATGGTTTCTAGATCCCAGAAGCGTTTGAGGGTAGAATTCAGCTCTTCCTCTCTTTCCATTGGAGTATGAATAACACCCGGGACCCTTCTTTGCGTACAGAATGTGTGTAAGTAGCCAGTGTTGGCACACGGGGCTCCTTTCGGCCGTTTTGATTGTCCTATTCTTCTGATAGCTGTTCAGCCCAAGGGATGAAGTCTAGCGGCTGGCTCGTTATATTTCTTGGATGGGAAACGTCAGGTGATAATAATCCGATCTAAGAAGAACGTCCATAACTCCCTTCTTCGCGAGGTTCGGGAACGGAATATCCTTTAGATGATTCCACTGCTGTTTCATGGTTACCCAGTCAGTAGGCTTCATTCCTCCGCAAATCTTATGGCTGGTTTTCACGACAATGCTAGTGTCAACCTGTCCATCGACGCTTTCAATACCAATTTCTAGGGTAGCAGCCATAAGTCGCACCTTCTGGTTGTTCGCCACGTGGATGGTGATTTCTTCTTTCTGTGTACTATTTCCTAACGATTCCACTACATCTTCATTCACGTAAGTTGTGTCACTGCCCTCGTCCAAGGAACAGTTCACGAGTAATCGCTTCTTTCCTTGTTTTAGGATAACGGGAACTGTGCGTAGCGCAATAATTCTATCTTCGTGCCATTCAATTGTGTTGAGGGTTGTATTTCGGGCGTTCCCATTCCCCTCCGTGATTGGGGCTGTCGACTCTTGTTGTTTCTTTGGGTCATGCAGCAGAGGGTGGTGTGTTCTCTTGCATCCTTGTATGTTGCAAGGTTTGCTATTAGATCACTGGTTACCTAGATGGTCTCCAGTTAGGCATCGATAACAAAGTCCAAATTGTTTCGCGGCTTCCCATTTCCTATCTCTGTGCCATCCAGCAAAAACTTGACATTTCTCAATATGATGCGACTCCCCGCATGCTCTGCACAACTTTCTTTTTCTTTCACCGTCTTTGTTTCGGTTGTTAAAGTGCACCTAAACCCAAAAATTGTTTTTCGCTTAACGAAATAAGCCTATTTTTTAGAGTATTCTGTGCAAAAGTTTTTTAATTTGCTCAAATCTTTAATTTTCTGGTCAAAATATGGAAAATCGGCTGCCATCTTGCCCCACGGCCGAGTTTAAAGAGGAATGGCTCTAGCAGGTAATGTGACGTCAAATCGAGAACACGAAAGTCTGCATTTCACACATTTTTAATTGTTTGGGAAGATTGTCGTCGATATTGTCCAAAATATGCCGACTAGGTGTGTTGTATGAGGAATGTATGAAGCACGATACCCTCTTGCAAATTTCGCATGTTGCTACATCCTCCTACAACACATTTAGTCGGCATATTTTCGGACAATATCGACTACAACCTTCCCAAAAAAGTGAAAATGTGTGAAATGCAGACTTTCGTGTTCTCGATTTGACGTCACATTACCCGCTAGAGCCATTCCTCTTTAAACTCGGTCGGAGTTAGACAGCCAAATTTTTACTGGAGATCAACTAACCGTAGAGAGAGCAGTAAACATGATAGCGTCAATGACCAATGGTTTCACTCCTGAAGGCAGATTGGAGGGAATTACCATGCAAATAGCTGATTGGCATGTTGGTGTCAAAATACTTGGGGTGAGTTGCTATAAATGGAGAACAACTACTTGTCTTATGCTAATCGATTTTGTACACAACTGTTCCAAAAAGAGGGGGAAAATCAACTAGTACATTCCAAGACTGAAATGCATTATGGTTCCTTATAAATTGAGATAACCATTAAAAAAAGATTTTATAGTTTTTGCACATCAGGACAATACAGGAACAAGGTTTGAATTCAATACAAAATAAGAAATTATTTTGCTGTGCTGTAATTTAAATAATTTTTAGGAATCATCAATTGATTTCAGGCTTGGAGTGAACTAGTTGTAATCCAATGTTTGGTATTCAACATTTTGAAAGTTGATTATGTGTAAAAAAAATAATGACAGTGCATAACATCTGCAAATTATCTCTAACTGTCTCTAATTTCTTTATTTTGTTTCCTTTTTAGTTGATATATCGTCGGTTCAACTCGACCCAGTCTGATGCTGACCACTGTACCATGTATTCAGATAGGAGCCGCATAGACAGAAGAAACGTTACAAATGACCCCCATTCCAATTATCGCCCAAATCGAGATTTTTTTCTACTTATCTTGCAGTCAAGAATAATTGCAGGTGCAATGAAAATTCTAGGCTTCGATTCAAAGGAGGGCCAACCAAAGTTGTTTAACATTCCAGTTGATATTGCAAGCAAAACCAATATCCAAAAACTTTCAATATTGCATGCTGCTGCTGGGATGGTAGTAGACAAGTATGTTTTTGCAGAAAGCAACATAGATCAACTAATCGATAATGTTAGCACAGAGCAAGAGCAACAAGATATTCGCAATAACCAACAGTTAACGCTGGATGGCCGCTTCCCGTGTAGATTTCCAGGCTGTAACAAGTCATTTGTTTTGGATGGGAAGAGCGGGAAAAACCATGAAAGAACTCATGATCCACCTATTCCCATCGAGCTACCTACCCCAAATTTGGAAAAACCAAAGAAAGATCAAGAAAAGAAAGATGTAGAACGAGATGACATGTTCTCATACAATTCAGCTTTGGTTGCTGATGTGCTTTATTTTTTAAATTTCCTTGATGCAGTTGCAGAGGGAGATGGAGACAGAATAATAAGGCAGTACAAGGACATGCTCATGTACTGCAGGGCAGATCACAAGCACAGTACCAAATATGCTCTCGAATGTCTGTACCAGTTCTCTTTGGTTTTTGCACTCCTTTCACATAGAGGCAGAGAACGTTTTACATGGAATCGATCAGTTAACAACAATGGGGTTATTGGAAAAAATATCCCCTTGGATCTCGATGTCGAACACAGCAACGACTACCTAAAACAGGCCATAAAACATCTTGGTCCAAATTTAACAGAGAAAGCATTTTCCAGAATTTGCAAATCTGAGAAAGGAGTCAGAAAGATAACTCACTGCATGGATGAAACTCTGAAACGGTCACGCGATCCTGGAAAGCAATCTCCAAGCTCTACTACAGGAGATTTAAAAGAACTTATGAAAAGGCTAACTGAACATAATGCTATGACGAAAATGCCATTGCGCCTGTATAATTACTTTGATCACTTTGAAGTTGATCCATTCAAAGGTCTTGACACCTCAGTAATGTACAGCTGGATCAATGAACACAAGAAAAACGTTTCTATTGGTATTAGAGCAAGATAAAGTCAAGTGCAACTGTACAGCAGTTCATCTAGTTATTGTTGGATTTCTATATAGTCAAATGTTTCAAAGGAACCATTATAAACCAAAAACAGTTAGCACTTTGCATTGTATTTAGTAGTGGTTGAATATTTACTTATTTACGTTATAAAGCAAGTAATTCTCAAGGTAACATTTGTTTTAAATATTAATTTCTACACTAAAATGTTCAGCCCTATAGTGGGAGCAAGTGTGTTTCATTGATTTGAATGGCTAAGTAGCAATGAAATCTTACCATTTTCTCTTTTCAACATTTTAAATTGTAAAGCCATGTTCAAGTTCAGTAGCTTGATTAGCTGTACAATAGAAAATATTTTAAAAGATTCTCTTAATTTTGTTGTTGGTTTGCAGAAACTTCAAAAACTCACTTGCACACCATTATAACTTTAGTTTTGGCACAAATTCCTTCGAGGCAAAGATAAAGTCCATGGAAGGAATCTATTTAAAAATCAAAATTATGTTATAGGAGTCTAACTATTATGATCATGATTAATTGATGCTTAAATTGTCCAGTATATCAAATACAGCATTTGGAATGTCCTCTACCTCAGCATTGCTTCCATCATTTATTGATGATGCCATTGACAGATTTTCAAAAAATAATTTAATGAAGTCTTCATCTTCAGTTATTGGGGCCCATTCTGTCAATGCATGCTCTATGGCATCCTCCAACTCGGATTCATCATCCATCCAGTCTTCTTCCCGCACTTGAGACACATCACCAAAGACCTGACTCAAAATGTGTTGGATTTTGAAGGCATGTTCCACATGCCAAATTTCAACTACATCACAGATGTCATTGATGGTAAAAAGTTGATGACACTTCTCGACTACCTGATTGATTTGCAAATCAGAAAATCCGACCAAAAGGTGTAGGTTTGTAAAATAATTTATGTTCCCATGGGCATGCTCACCAACAAATTTCATCACTTAAGACTTGTGGTAAAGTTCATTTTTCTGGCTGGAAGTAACCTCTCTTATTTTAGAAATAGGCTTTTCTGAGGGTGTTTTGATCAATCCTGGCTCACTGCAATGCTCGGCTCCACATTCGCAAGAATTAGCGCAGCTGTCACAGCACAAATGTGGCACGATTAAAGCATTATTACTTTTAGAGGTAAATTTCTGCAGCAATATTTTCCTCCTGCATTCATGAGAGTTGGCTATATATGCTTTCATATCTTTCTCCACATGAGCAAGAAGGAGATTATTAAACAATAAGTATGACGTACTCTGTCCACCATCTCTACCTGCCCTACCAGTCTCCTGGATGTAGCATTCTAGTGTTTTGGAAGGGCCAAAGTGAATTGTGCGGTGAACCCCTTTGCAGTCCACTCCCATCCCAAAAGCAATTTTGGAAACCAATAAGCGAATTGTTCCATTTTATTGTGTAAAGGACTTAAGAACTACTTCTTTATTTGCAGTCGGTGAGCATGAGTGAAGCATTTCCACAATAACATTTCTGTTGTCTCCAGCATCCCCGGCAAAAAAGGAATTTCCCAGCATCGCCTTTATTGTGCTGTAGATACGGGCACACTGGTTAATAGTTTGGCAGTATATTATTGTCCTCTCTGCTTCAATTTTTTTCCTTTTCACTTCATCTACAATCCCTTCAAAACACTTCGATATATTTGTGTCAGGTGAAATGGCTTCGACGACAAATGTTATATTGGGCTTCTCAAGACTCTCATAGATTTCATAAGGTGCTTTCATTTGTAATACATCTATTATCGTCTCTTGGGTGTCCTTTGTCGCAGTAGCAGTAATAGCGAGAATGATAGTAATATAGTTTATATCTGACCACTTGCAGCCCAGAGGCTGAATTATGGGTGCAGTGTAAGGTTGAGAACAGACGTTAGCATATCAGGCGCCTCTGGCAGCCGCTTCAGTCTATCGATCTCACCTTCCCACCCATCCCACTCCAGGGGAGGACATCCATCACACAGTAATCTTGTGTGTGGGAAATTAACGTCTCCTACCCCAACCCTGCAGGAGACGGGACCTCCATTTATTCGTCCCTATCCGAAAAGACTAGAATATCTAACCATTTCTTGATGTTATAGAAAGGTAGCAAATTCTTCTCAATTATTTTAAGACTTTGAGTGTTGGTCCGGTCGGGGCTCGAACCCTCGACCTCCCGCACAACAGTCCAGCGCTCTATCCATTGAGGTAACCTGGAGGCGGTTGATATTCGAATGAATATCAACCGCTCATGTGGAGAAAGATATGAAAGCATATATAGCCAACTCTCATGAATGCAGGAGGAAAATATTGCTGCTAACGGCAAACTTTGAAAAATTAAAGATTTACCAAAGCCAGTTGGAAGATTAACAAAGACGTCCTGCTTCTCTGCAACCAGTTTTGTAATTGCAACTTTTTGATGTTCATTTAAATCGGTCAACACGAGCAGCCGTTCGTGGGGAGGGAGACAGAGGGATCCCGAGACAAAGAACGGCTGCGACAGGAGACTAAGCAATCATTGACAGTAATTCTGTTTGCATTAAATACAACTGCCCTGTACATCATGACAGTGTTGAATACACTGGTAACTTAAAGGTTAACATTAGAAGTATTTAAGTCATCGTTAGGTGACATACGAAAGTTCTGAATAGTGATTTTCGGGTTAGAATTTGCTTAGTTTAGCCACATACTCCTTCTATCTTACTACTGTATTTTATTTATTTACTCTGACCTTTGTCACACGGCACGTAATTTCTCTGCTATATAAACTGCAATTGTTTTCGTTTTAGGAGCTGTAATATTTTGCTTACCTACTTCCAGTTCATTGTTGCTATGATTCCTGTGTTTTCAGAACCAAATTATGGGTTCATTACACTAGTAATTTCATTTTCCCCTTTCACTGTTTTATACTGTATTAGCTCAAGTTGTAATATTAAGCCTAGCTCGTAGTCTTTGTTGAATTCAGGCCCGGTGTAGCAATCACTATTTTTGATAGTTTCTGTTACACAATTTCCTGTTTTCAAGTACTTTGTTTGTTTCTTTTCCTTACTGAATTATTTCCGTCTGTAGGTTATCCTTTAGTGTTAAGTACTTTCTCCTAATTCATTTTAATCTTGCTACATCATTTAGCTCATTGGAGCTCTGTTTTCTTATTTATTGTTTAGTGTCACTCGTTCCCGTTTTTTTTATTGTACCGTTGCATTTATTTGCTGTGTAATAAACTTGTAAATCTTCCCTCGGATCTTTTGTTCTTACGTCGACCGTTTTGGCCGTCTTACATGAAATGTATCTTTAATTGAACTTTCCGAAGTAAATTAAACTGTCCTTATAAACCATTTGCTTAACACTTCAAAGTCACATGAAAGCAAACCTAAATAGCCATTTCATGAACACTTTAAGATCACATGAAAGCAAACCTAAATAACCATTTAATTGATTTTATGAATCCTCTTAATTCTTGTAAAGTCAACTTTAGTCAACCAAAACTTCTACTTGTAAATGCATCTTAAAGGTTTCTTCAATCTTTTGTTTCCCTTTAAGTACTACTTAAAGTTACAGGTTTTGTTGTAATTCATCTTTAGTTGTACTTTCAGATTCTCTTAAATTTCAAGTTTTGTTAACATTCATCATTAAGTGACCTTTAAGTGCCTCTAAAAGCTGCAGGTTTCACTTTCAACTGACTTTTGATTTGCTTAATCACACCCACATTTATATCCCAATGACTTACGATATTTTGGGGAACCTTACGATTGATAGAAAAAGAAGCATCACACATTCAAGTAATAACAAAGTGATTGAAATTGCGGTGATGAAATAGTTTCGTTCAAAACTCATTTGTTCCCCTGAGATAACATAAACCTACAATGAAGCTGAGGATATCCCAGTCGAGCCCCATACATAATTAAAAAGAGAGATGTCCAAATGTTTGAATTACTGATTAACATACTTTTTTAAAATTGTTTCACTTTCGTCAATGTATAATATAATCTCAGTCATGCAGGTAATAGAATATTTACCACTATAAAAGTATGACATACACAAATTATATAACTAGCTGCAGTAACACACTACACAAAAAGCTATTGATTCACAAATTGTACTCTCAAATCCAGCTACTAAGAAATGTGATTTGAAATGATACTTGTCTAACAATAAAGAATAAAAGTTCAACCTATCAATCTAAAATTCAGAAAAATTTCCTTAATCGACTTAAATTTGCAATAACTCTCAGTTATTTGCTACATTATTACAATTGTAATACTTATTAAATATGATCATATACCTTAATTTCTTTAAGTAAACAAGTGATAGAAAACAGTTCTCTTACTCTAAAATGCAGCTGAAACTTTGATATAAAAAAATGATGGGTACATCTATATAGAAAAAAGTATCTAATGTGGAGGAAATTTATTAACATTGAAGAATTCATGATCACTTACTTTAGATGAGACCATAATTATTCAATGAAAAAGAAGCCTCATGCAGGCATATGAAATAACCTCATTCTAGACTTGGCTTGATATTTTGTACATTCTCGATTTCATTGATTAGTAAAACAAATTTCTCACTGTATTATTGCCCACTCTGGAAAATTTTCAGTAGGTGGGCATCTCAGAAAAGGTTGCCCATAAACCCTGGGCAGATTCTCTCTTTAGCTCTTGAAGTGAGCTTTTTCTTATAAGCCTTATCAAGTTTCTTTTCAATTTTTTTCATTCTCCTACTTTCCCACTGAAGGTGACGCACAGATTAATTGTTACTTTTGAGGTATTTCCATCGTCATCCTCGTAGCAGCTTTCCTCACTGCTCATTGCCTCCATGAAAAGAACCTCTGCTGCTCTCCCCTTTTCATTCTGGTTGGCCCAGTTGACGAGCTCCAGGGCTGTAGTTCGTCTCATTAACTTCTAAAAAAATAAAAAAATTAAACAGGCATGAGAAGGGTGTTATAGGACTTCAAATGAAAAATATCATCCAAATCACTAATTTCTCTTGATATATATATATGTGTGTGTACCCATTGTAAGAATGGAATTCTTAAGCATGTTATAATATAGGGTCTCTTTGTCCTTTTTTTTTCATCAAATGGTGCATACAAACTATCATTTATCTCACATCACATTTTAATATTTTTCAAATTTATATTACAAAGATTTTCTTGAAAGGCTCCAGATACAGACCAGAATACCTAACTTATTTAACAATTTCTCTAACAAGAACATAGTCCCTTAGATGTGTCTATATTCAAACCCATCCAATTTTGAAGTGCCAAAATAAAGACATTCAATGGGAAATAGCTTCCCTCCCATTGATCAAGTGTACTTGAGGGTGTACTCAGTCTGGTAACATTGAACATCTGTCAGACCCCATCATTTGTGAACAGCAGGGTATATGAAAAATAAAATGTTCAAAATAGTATCCCAGCCAATAAATACCTCTCTTTGGCGACCACTCTTCCAGGTTTTTTGTTTATGAGCCTCATAGTGGTTACCACTCTTCAGTTTCTGTCTTTTCACACATATTTGAAATATCTTTGTAAAGCAGCTGTTTAAAGAAATGATTATGAAAATGCCATGAGAAGCTGATTGTAAGAAGATTCCCACATAAATTAATGACAATGTTCAAATTTATAATAATTTATGGCAGGCCACCTTGGAATATCTGCCAAGTTATATAAATTTGCAGTATGTCCTTGGTGATTCATTGTTATGGTGTAAAGCATGCTTTTTTGAGGATCTACACTGAAGTGTCTCAGATCTAGAGACAAGAAATAAACCCGAAAATTTCAGTTTGCAACATATTTAAATTTCTGTAACATTTGGGAAAGTTAATATGTAAATTAGGAAAAACTATAAAATGCACCCCTCCTCTTGTCCTAAATTTGACCATGTAATGAAGGTGCTCATTAGAGGTTTCAGGGTATCTAACTGTGTTACTGAATGCTAGTTTTATGATGACATTTATGTTGAGGGGAAAGTGGTAAAAGACACGAATTGATGGTAGAGACTAAAAGCAGGGGTATCATTAAGGGCTGGGCAATAGACAAATTGACCAACTTTTAGCACAATTTTGCCTGGATGTTTTCAAGCCAAGGCCTTCAATAAAACTCAAGTTGTTATAAAGGAGATATGCATCAATATGCTTGAGTGCAAAATCCTTATGCTCACCCACAAAATGTAATGACACCCCAGTAAAAGTGAAATGCATGTGCTATGATTATTGGTAGCTACCTTCTATGACTTCTGTTGTCCAAGGACACTTTTCAGGTCCTCCCTGTTGATGTATTGCCTGCTCTATTGTCCACTCAAAAAGGATGTTGTTGCTGTTAGAATTTATTCTAAGACAAAAACAAATACAATTAAGCCTGGTATTCCGTAGTCACAACATTAACACTAAGACAAAAGTACACTCAAACCTCGATTATCCGGACCTGTTGGGACTTAGGTAATCAGTCAGCATAATCGAAAATATGAATATTAATGAGACAATAATGTAAACGAAAGAAATGAAGATAAAAATCTGCTTCGATGACTCTCCGAGTGTTCGATCTTTTGAAAGCGGAGGAGGCAATGTTTTAAACGCACTTTTCCTGAATTTAGACATAATCTCTGAATTTTTTTACCTCATAAAGTTTGGAAGATCAAAGCTCATTAATAATTGTAGTTTATTACACGACTCGGGCAGTAAGAGGGCCAATAACTAAAATTAACCTATCAAAATGCTCTATTGCCGATCAATATTCTCTCAGTATTGGACCGGGCACTGTCCCGAATGGTCCCGAATGATACCGCACTTGTGTCCCTTTGAACTTCAGTCGTATAATAAATCTCTTATTAACCAAGCTTGCTCGGGACCGTACTGGAAGAATATCGGCCCTCGGTCTTTTTTGTACAGACCGAGCGCAGCGAGGTCCGTCCTGTCAAGACTTCGGGCCGATATTCTCCCAGTACGGCCCTCATGCTTGGTTAATAAGATATATGTATGCCGTGATATAAGAAAGACTATTATAGCATAGGAACGAAGAAGAAGAGAGTATATGGAGTCGGAGTGTTGTATCTTGGGAAACTCAAGAACGAAATTATAACCAAACCCGCAATGAACATGAACATTCCAAGATCCTTTTATTCCTGTTCTATCTCTGCGCAGGCGCATCCATGTGCACGTAACACAACTGTGACATAACTTAATACAATGTAACACAAGTATAACAAAACAAGGTCACGATATAACATCTCCCCTTTTTTTTTTTACGAAAAATAGAATGTGAAATACGCAATACAAAAAAAAACAAAGAAAAGTTTTTAAGTCAATTACAGCTATTACTTCAACTCGTAATCTTTCAAGTGCCTTGGGGGCCTACGGGTTGTCCGAGTAGGATAACGCTTTTCCGCAGGTGATTCACATAAAGAACCCGGTTGAACTACCAGAGTGTCATTGACATTAGCAGAATCAGAATTCTCTGGCAAGGAAGCAGGTTGAGAATTCATAAGGGGGTCAGCAACAGGCATTGACACTGTTGGTTGCTTGTTTGGACTACGAGAATCTCCAGAGCTAGCTAGAATGGATTCCTCCAACGTTGCTGTAGGAGGGATATAGGCAGACGGTATAGTTGAGTCGCGAACAATCTCACTGGGCTGATCTATGTTGGGAGATACATCAAGCGGCATAGACTGGTATTCAGATGCTAAAAAACCACGCGTCGAAGCCACATCTGCAGGGCGTCTCAACAGCTGGTCTATGTGTCGTTTCCACAGATTACCTGCCACCTTGACCATATAATGACGAGAACCAAGGACCTCAGTAACGACTCCACGCACCCATTTTCCTCCCCTTCCAAAATTTTGAGCCAGAACAGAATCGCCGGCATTAAACTTGCGGAAGCCTCTATGTGCAGTGCGACTCAGCATGGTAGAGTATTGGCGAGCTTCGACATGTTTGTCAACTGAAGGTGTCAGCAAGTCCAGCCGGTTGCGCAGTCTCCGGCCCATGAGAAGCAGTGAGGGTGGTTCGCCTGTGGTAGAATGAGGAGTGGTCCTGTAAATCAATAAATAATTTGCAATAACAGCATCTACATCTGCATTGGTAAGGTGGGCTTGTTTAATGGCTGATTTCAAAATCTGCACGACACGTTCTGCTTGACCATTCGTAGATGGCTTGTAGACTGCTGAAGTACGGTGTAGTAGTCCATTGCTGGCACAAAATTGTTCAAATTCTGTAGAAGTGAACTGGGGCCCATTGTCTGACACGATAATTTCTGGCAAACCATGCCTGCTGAAGATGTCACGCAAGGTGGTCACAGTTGCTTTAGCTGAGGTAGTAGACATTTTGACTACCTCTGGAAATTTACTGTAAGCATCTACAACCACAAGGTAGGTACAGCCAGAGATTGGCCCCGCAAAATCCACATGAATGCGAGACCATGGTCGTGCTGGAAAGGTCCAGGGATGAATTTGAACTGGGGAAGGATCTGATCTCATAGACTGGCAAGTGCTACATGAAGAAACAGTTAATTCAATGTCAGAATCCATGTTGGGCCACCACACATAAGATCGTGCCAAAGCTTTCATTCGAGAGATCCCGGGGTGAGTGTCATGCAGTTCTTGCAACACTTTCTCTTGGAGCGATGGAGGAACAATAACACGAGCACCCCATAATAAGCAACCATGACGTGTGCTTAACTCGTCTTGTCTTGTTTTAAATGGTACCAGACTGGGATCCACTACATGAGGCCAACCACTAATGACGTAAGTGTACACTTGGGATAAGACTGGATCCAGTTGAGTCTCCTTCTTGATCATCTGACTGGTCACATTAGTGACAACTTCAGTGTCCAAAAAATAGCATTCAACATTTTCACATTTGGGGGACCATGTCAGAGGCAAGGGAAGGCGAGACATACTGTCTGCATCTACATGTGCTACACTACTACGGTACTCAATCTTGTAATTGTATGAAGCAAGGATAAGAGCCCATCTTTGAAGTCGAGCTGCAGCATGAGCGGGAACCGGTCTCTGAGGACCCAAGAGAGTCAGCAAAGGTCGATGGTCGGTTAAAATTGTAAAGGAGCGACCATAAAGATACTGTCGGAATCTCTTTAGTCCAAAGATGATACTGAAGGCCTCCTTTTCTAGCTGAGAATAGTTTTGTTGAGCAGGAGTCAAAGTGCAAGAAGCAAAAGCCACCGGTCGAAATTGTCCATCAATTTGATGAGACAGGACTGCTCCAGCGCCATAAGATGAGGCATCACATGAAAGAAAAAGGGGCAAGGTATGATCATAATGTACCAGTGTCCGTGAGTTCAGAATGAGCTGCTTTGCTGCAACAAATGCATCCTCTTCAGCTTTCAACCATCTCCATGAAGTACCCTTTTTAAGTAATTGGTGTAAAGGTGCTAGGACTGTAGAATGATGAGGCATGAACCGGGAATAGAACATTATGAGTCCCAAGAAAGATTTCAAGGCCGTTACATCTTTGGGCCTGGGAGCATCCCGAATAGCTTTAAGTTTATCCTGAGTGGGGTGTAAACCTTCTCCATCAATCATATGTCCCAGGTAGACCACTGATGATTGAAAAAAATTGCTCTTTGCCTTGTTTAATCGGAATCCAGAATTAAGAAGTCGCTCTAACACCAGTGAAAGTGTGTGAAGGTGGTCCTCTGCATCTGTGCCAGCAACAAGAATATCGTCCAAACAACTAACAGCCTTTGGTACATCCGACAACAAATTATCCATGATTCTCTGAAAGATAGCAGGACCAGAATGAATGTCATTCGGCAATCTTTTGAATGCAAACAACCCAATGTGAGTGTTTATGGTGAGGTAAGACTGGGACTCTTTTGCAATCGGTACTTGATGATAGGCCTGCTTTATATCCAGGACACTGAACACCGTGCAACCTCTTAAAGCTGAATGCATATCCTCAATCTGTGGCATAGGGTAGGTTTCAACACGGGCACTTGCATTGTATGTTACACTAAAATCTCCACAAACGCGGACATCCTCTGAGTCTTTCTTGCCAACGACTACAATTGGAGCCGCACTGTTTGCAGATGTCACTCGTTCGATCACACCATCTTTTTCCATCTTAAGCAGAGCACTCTCAACTTTTGACTGTAATGCATAAGGAACGGGTCTGGCTTTATGAAATTTGGCTTCTTTACTTTCATTCAATATGACAGGATCCCCATTATAACATCCAAGTTGAGGTTGAAACAATTCACTGTAATTCTCAAGGACTGATGCTAATGTCTGGTTTCCTAGGGTTTCCGGTAGTGTAGAGGGATGGCATTGCAAGGGTTCAACGTGATTCAAACCTGGCAACTTCTTCCAATCCAGCTTGACATCTGTAAGCCAGTTTCGACCAAATAAGTCACCAGTCCCTTCGCGTACAATTAGCAAAGGCAGTGTGTGTTGTGATCCCATGTACTCAACCTTCACATGCGCTTCCCCTAAGGGACGCACAGTCTCACCTGTGTATGTCGACAGCACAACATTTGTAGATTTCATTTCAACGTCTGGGCAAACTTGTTTCACGAAAGTAATCGGGGCAAGAGACAATGCACACCCAGTGTCTAACTGCATCAGACAATCCTTGTCTTCAATCTTCAGCGGTACAGAAATGTCAGATCGGGACATTGCATGAACATCAGACACCACATACAACTCCTCTTCTTCAGATAATCGTCCCTGAGGTTGCTCTTCTTCAAAATCCATAACATTGACTCCCCCTTTCTTACACACGCGAGCAATATGTCCTCTTAACTTGCAGTGGCGACACACAGCATTCCTAAATTTGCATTTAGCTCTTACGTGATCAGAATTACCGCATGAAAAACAAGTATAAGAAGCTGCTGGCTGGGAACTGGACGAAATGTGGCTAGGAGGCGGCCGCGAAGTAGATGGTGTAGTCGAGTATCCACGAGAAGTGGAAGGTAAGCCTGAGAATTCCTTCTTCACTGAATTAACTGGTTGAGGCAATTGTTGCTGTTGAACTTGCAAAGTTTCTTTAGCCGCGATTTCGTCGGCGATAGCCACTTGGAGAGCCTCTTGAAATGTTCGATCTTCACTCAATAGTTTTTTTCGAGTCGCAGGGTTTCGAATCCCACACACAAACTGATCGCGGAGCGAGCGGTTCAGAAATTCGCCAAAATTACAAGTGGTGGCCAAATGTCTTAAACGAGCACTGTAAACCGACACGCTCTCATTTTCTTCTTGACAACTTCGATGAAATCTGTAGGATTCGGCAACTTCCAACCGCTTGGGCTTGAAATGTTGTTGCAGTAGTTCACATAATACCTCAAATGTTTTTTCTTTTGGGTTCTCGGGGCTGCATAAATCGCGAAGAGTGCTATATGTCTTCCTACCAATTACGGAGATCATCACGGCGACCTTTTTCTGACTAGCTGCCCGAACAACAGCCGCAGTGGCATCAGCAGCACATTGTCCAATATCGTTTGCTACAAAAAACTGGTCAAGTCTTTCAAGGTAAGCCGTAAAAGACTCAGAGGAAGGATCAAATTCACCAACAGAACCAAACAATGGTGAAGCCATGGCGGGAATTGCAAACGCACCAGCGAGCACGTGCGTGGAAGCATAAACGAACGAAACGAAGTGGAGTAAGATTATCCGGTGTAGGAAATAGCACGAAATAGCCATATAACACAAAAGTATCCCATCCTCGTCGCCAAAATGTTGTATCTTGG
Source organism: Stylophora pistillata (assembly GCF_964205215.1). Taxonomy (NCBI): domain Eukaryota; kingdom Metazoa; phylum Cnidaria; class Anthozoa; order Scleractinia; family Pocilloporidae; genus Stylophora; species Stylophora pistillata. The sequence goes on from NC_142523.1 coordinate 17,123,411, forward strand.
GAAACTCAAAAACGAAATTATAACCAAACCCGCAATGAACATGAACATTCCAAGATCCTTTTATTCCTGTTCTATCTCTGCGCAGGCGCATCCATGTGCACGTAACACAACCGTGACGTAACTTAATACAATGTAACACAAGTATAACAAAACAAGGTCACGATATAACACGGAGAATTAAGGACCGCGGTGTAATCCGGTTTAATCCGTTGTTTAGATACGCATGTTAAACTCTACAATTGGCGACGAGGATAAACAGGAAATTTCTAGACATATGCAGAACAAATATGGCCGTGAACATCGAATTTGGAAATATACAACCTTTCGATTGCACAGGCCATCCGACAAGCGTGGGACCTCATTGGAGACGATGGAAACGTTCTTTTGAGTTTTTTCTCGAGGCAAAGGGTATCACAAAAGACACACAAAAACAAGCCTTACTTTTGCATTGCGCTAGACAGGATGTTCAGGACATTTTTGTTACGCTGAGTGACTCTGGACCAACCCCAGAAGAAGAAACACAGTATGCGAAAGCTATGAGACTACTGGACGCACATTTTTTGCCACAGGTTAACATCCCATTTGAACTACATCAGTTCCGTCAAGCAAAACAGGAAGAGTCCGAGACAACAGACCAGTTTGTGACCAGATTGTTCCAGCTTAGCGAGAATTGCGACTTCGGAACATCCAAGGAAGAACAAATACGCGACCAGTTAATTGATAAATGTTGGTCCCATGATCTTCGCAAGAAACCACTCGCTGTCAGTGGTAAACTCACACTTCAGAAGGCTTGAGATGTTGTTAGATCCATGGAAGCTGCTGAAAGTCAGGCACGGTCGATTGAAAGCGATTCACGGAGAGGAAATGTAAATTCCTTAGAGCGGGGACATTTTGATTCGCCTAAACGTGGAGGAGGACGTTCGGTGTGGACTCGAAGGACATTTTGCAAAGGATCCGGAGTGCAAAGCAAGACTGGCTACTTGTATGAAATGTAAAAGAGTGGGGCATTTTGCCAAAGTTTGCAAAACGAAGGAAGACGATGCTAATAGACCCAGGATAGGAAATATACGCCATGTCACCAAAGATGATGATTTCGCCTTCACCTTACAGTCTAATGGAAGAGATATTCCCACCGTAGAAGTTGAGCTAGGAGGTGTTCGACTGGAAGGAGTTCTAGTCGACTCTGTCTCCACTTACAATGTTATTGACAGAGCGACATGGGAGACGCTTAAGGAGAAGAAAGTGAGATGTGTTTCAAGAAAATCCAACAGAAAGCTGTACTCTTATGGATCCAATGAGCCACTTACTACTGCCGGTGAGTTTGAAACTGAACTTTGTTATAAGGATAAACGTTGCCATGTGTGTTTTATTGTTGTGGAGGAGAAAGCAAGGGCAATACTTGTTGGGATTCCAGTGAAATAAACTATCACAAGGTAGTTGGAATCTTAACGTTTAATAGAACGAAGAACTTACATTGCAAGCGAATCCTAGCACGAGGTAAGACTAACTTGATTGGCTAACTCTAGTCACATGACAACAAGCGATTGCGTGACAATAACGTTACACCTTTCCTTATTTTTTTTTTTTTAAGAAAAAAACTAGAACTATTGAGAAAATAAAACAATGAACGGTTCCAATAAAATATTCGCACAGGTGTACACGGAAATAATCTGAGAAACATAACGATAATGTTCGTCACAAACTCGGCCGAATAAACAAAAAAAGGATAAATGTAAAGATCTAAGTCTGAACAAAGTCTTTTAACTAGCCAGGGGGACGAATAGAGCGTCCGCTGCGTGTGACCACATTGCTCTTTGGCCACTCAGGCAATGGGACTGGATGGGTAGCTGATGATCTTGGCCCTGGTTGGTTTCTGGACAGTGTTGTTGGGCGTCCTGTGCTGTTTTCTCCTGATAAGGTTTCTGTGCTGGTTTTGGTTGGTGGACTGTTCAGAATTGGAGTTGGAGTTTCAATGTCCCCATCCTTAGGCATGAACGGTTCCTTGGACTGTCGAAGATGTCTCCGGTTTCTTCGGAACAACCTGCCATCTTCTGTTTGAATGGCGTAGGATCTGACATCTACTTGTTGCTCAACTTGTGCCTTTGTCCATCTCTGCTTTCCGTCAGAGGCTTGTGGTTTCATGCGTACAACATCACCTTTTATGAGGCTGGAAAGTTCTTTGACATTTTGATTGTAATAATGTGTCTGAACTTCTTTCCTCTGTAACCTCCTCTCTCTAACATCCTCTCTCTAACATCTGTGACTAACTGTGGTTTCAAGAGTTTCTTCGAGGTCGGCAGCACTGTTCTTGTGCACCTGCTGAACAATCGTTGTGCTGGTGAACTCTTCATACCTTCTGTTGGTGTATTTCGCCAATCTAGCAATACAAGCTGAAAATCCGAGTTTGTAGTAGCAGATTTCTTCATCAGGCTTTTTGCTGTTTTAACTGCATTTTCCACTTTGCCGTTGCTCTGCGGATACTCCGGCGAACTGGTGACGTGTTCAAACTCGTACATTGCTGCAAAGGCTGAGAACTCATTTGAAGAAAAGGGTGGACCGTTATCACTGTGGAATGTATCAGGAATTCCATGGGTAGCAAAACGTTTCTTGAGCTTTCCGATCACTGTGGCACCTGTCTTTGACTTGCGTAGCTCGTCAATCTCAAAATAATCGGAGAAGTAGTCGACGGTACACAGGTAGTCTTGATTGTTAAATGTGAAGATGTCACAACCAATCTTTTCCCAAGGTTGCTGTGAGATTTCATAGCAAATAAGAGGCTCTTTATGTTGGGCAGACTGGAAGGTGTTGCAGGTTTCACATTTTGAGATGGATTCTGTCACTTCTCTGTTAATGTTGGGCCAATACACCACTTCACGGGCTCTTCTTAAACATCCTTGAATACCGATGTGGGATCGGTGGAGCTTTTCCTTGATCTTGGGTCTTAGACTTTTCGGGATGACGCATTTGGGACCCTTGAAAATAATGTCATCTTGTGTCGCCAACTCGTCCTTGACTTTGAAGTTCTCATGCAGTTCAGGAGGTAGTTCCTTTCTTTGGCTAGGCCAACCATTTAAAATCGTTGCTTTAAGAGTCTGCAAGACAGGATCTTTGGCAGTTTCTTCGCGGATTTCTTGGATCTGTGGCTCAGATATTGATAGGAAATTTACAGCATGGATCCTCTCCACTTCTTGATCTGCCTTTCCTGGGTGGTGTTCCTGGGGCAAATACGCTCTGGAAAGTGTATCGGCAAGATATATCTCAGGGCCACGTCTGTACTTGATTTCCACATCATACTGCGTTAATCTCATCATAAGACGCTGTAGACGTTTTGGAGTTGCAGCCAGAGGTTTCTTGGCGATTATCTCTAAAGGCTTGTTGTCTGTCCACAGGGTAACCTTTCTGCCGTATACATATTGGTGATTATGCTCCATGCCAAAGACTTGTGCAAGTAGCTTCTTCTCGATTTGTGAGTAGTTTTGCTCAGCTTTCGTGAGAGATCTGCTCGCATAGGTTACAGCCTGACCTTCTTGCATAAGGGCGAAGCCAATTCCTTTCTCTGAAGCATCTCCTTCACCCTCAACTGGCTCATTTGGAGTGAAAAAATTTAACACTGGAGCAGTGGACACAACTTTCTTGATCTTTGTAAAGGCTTCTTCTTGCTCCTGTGACCACTTCCAAGGAGCACGTTTATGTGTAAGGAGCACGTTTATGTGCGGAGGGGCTCAGACATATCGGACAGGTCTTCTAAAAACCTTGAGAGGTACTTCACTGTGTTAACAAAGCACTGTTCCGCTTGACATCTTCCGGTTTGGGCATGTTGCAGATAGCTTCTACTTTCTGTGGGTCAGGCTTCAATCCTTCCCTAGTCAATAAGTGACCGATAAATGGAACTTTGGAGCACTTGAACATGAACTTGTCCCTGTTGAGCTTAATGTTCCTTTCTTGGCATCTTTCTAAAAGACCTCTTAAGTTCTTATCATGGTCCTGAGTTGCTGCTTAGAGGGTAGGACCCTTTCCTGTTATAAGCAGGTCATCGAAGATTCTGTGTACACCGGGTAGCCCTTCTAGGTTTTGGTCAAGCTTTTGCTGTAACAGCTCGGGAGTGGGTGAAATTCCAAAGGGCATACGCTTCCAACGGTAGCGCCCCCACGGTGTCTGGAAGGTGGTCAATAAAGATGACTCGTCATCAAGCTTAATGTGTAGGAAACCATCTTTAAGGTCGGCTTTGCTGAAAACTTTGACATTGGATAGCTCAGGAAGGACGTCTTCTATTACGGGTCAAGGATAGTGCGATCGTTTCAGCGCCTTATTCAAGTGGACTGGGTCGATACAAACCCTCAATTTGCCATTCGGCTTTTTCACCACTACGAGGCTTGACACCCATTCAGTAGGTTCTTTTACTTTCCGAATCATTTGTAGTCTCTCTAACTGGTCTAATTCAGACTTCAAGTTATCTTTGAGTGCAAACGGGACTCGACGAGGTGGATTAATCACTGGTGTAACTTTTGCGTCAATTTCGAGGTGCAATTTTCCTTCCATACAGCCTTGTCCTTTAAACACAATTCCAAACTCTTCTGCTACTTGATTCAGGGTAAGACTTTGAGCGTCCGTGGTAACTTGCTGAATGTTTTCTTGGTGAACTGTTACCAGATTCATTTGCTGAGAAGCACGAGATCCAATCAACGGTGTATAATTGCCTTTCACAACAACAAACTCGACATTGTACTTCTTGCTGTTCTTTGGGTTACGCATGCTCACTCTACATGTTCCTAAGACAGGCAAAGTAGACTTGTTATACATCTTCAAAGTACGGTCAGTCTCAGTAACGATTGTTCCTGAGGGCACAAATTTTCGAGGTAAAACATTACATGATGCACCCGTGTCAATTTGCATTTGAATATTTGCTCCTGCAATTTCCATTGTCGCAAAGATTTTCTTCTCAGGAAAATTGTCTTCATCGACTGCATGTACATTTCCTTCATGTGAATCAAAGGATACTGACAGCAATTCTTCTTCGGAGGAATCTTCAGAGGTGACCATGTTAACATCATTCCGTTTTTGGCTGTTTTTACTAGAAACAATCCTGCACATTTCAGCAAAATGATTGGGTTTATTGCATGCGCTACACAGCTTTCCACATGCAGGACATTTCGTGCGTTGTTTGGCGTGACTTCTTCCGCAGTGTTAACAACGTTTTAACCAATCTTCTTTGGGTTCGGGTAAGGGCTGTTTTTGCTTCTCACCGGCGCTGCGTCGTTTGGGTGGCGCTTTCGACCTTTTCCGCTTGTCTACTGCATTGACATTATCAGCTGGTGTGCCTGTGCTCGATGACTGCCCGCTGATAACCTTGAGGTGAGCACTGGTGGCTTCGGCTGATCGACAGATATCCAAACACTTTTCAAGCGATAATTTAGGCTCTTGCAACAACTTTCGACGAACACTATTGTCGGTGATTCCACAAACGAGGCGGTCGCGAATCATCTCAGCTTTTAACTCGCCAAATTCGCACGTTGTCGCTAACGCTCGCAGTGCCGCAGCGTAAACATCGATTGATTCGTGAGACTCTTGTTTGCGATTGTTGAACTTGTAACGGTCGTAGATGACATTTATCTGACCAATACAATGGGACTTCCATAGATTCAGAACGACATTTATATCTTGTTTGTCCTCATCTGAGCAAAATGGCAGGCCATTGTGTACTTCGAGCGCTTCGGGACCGATGCAAATAATGAAAGTCGCCAGACGGAATCTACTTTCCCTTTCGTTTAGCTTTGTGACGGTTTCGTAGGCGTCCCAAACTTGTTTCCATTTCCTCCAGTTCTCGGAGAGATTGCCTTTTAATTCCAGCCGTCCTGGTGAAGGTACGTTAGTAGTAAAAGTCAGAGAAGCGATCTGCTGTGTTGAGCCAGTGGCGTTCGATTCATCAGGCGGTGGAGGCATTTCCAAAAATTCTTCGCGTTACAGGTCGCTCGTGAAGGCCTTAGGAGTTCGAAGACAATTTAAAAGAAGACTCCTGACACCATGTTGGGATTCCAGTGAAATAAACTATCACAAGGTAGTTGGAATCTTAACGTTTAATAGAACGAAGAACTTACATTGCAAGCGAATCCTAGCACGAGGTAAGACTAACTTGATTGGCTAACTCGAGTCACATGACAACAAGCGATTGCGTGACAATAACGTTCCAATACTTAGCAGAGAGACCTCAGAAGAGCTGGCAACACTGAAACTTGAAATTAATGCCATGGAAGAAGAAAACCTGCTTAGGGATTTTCCTGAGTGTTTTGAGGGAGTAGGAAAACTTAAGGGTTTCCAAGCAAAGCTCCACGTTGACACCTCAGTTAAACCTGTTGCACAGAAGTTGAGACCCCCACCTTATGGGCTAAGGGACAAAATAGAACAGAAACTCAAGGAACTGGTGAACTGTGATATTATCGAACCAGTTGAAGGCCCCACTCCATGGGTAAGCCCGGTCGTGGTGGTTCCCAAACCCTCGGGGACATCAGACTCTGCGTAGACATGAGGAAAGCTAATGAGGCTATCGTAAAGGAACGTCATCCCATTCCCACAGTTGATGACATACTCTATCAACTGAATGGAAACAAGGTGTTCAGCAGATTAGACCTCAAATGGTGATTTCATCAGATTGAATTGGAACAACAGTCGAGAGTTATTACCACATTCATTACTCACAAGGGGTTTTATAGATATAGAAGCTTGATGTTCGGAATCAGTTCTGCCCCGGAACTTTATCAGCACACAATTCAACAAGTGTTGGCTGGATGTGAGGGTGCCTACAATATCCACGATGATATAATTATCCATGGTCGTACGGTTGAAGAACATGACAGCAGGTTGCAAAATACCATTGAGTGTATTAGTGACAAATGACTGACCCTCAATCCGGAAAAGTGTGTATTTAGAATGCCACAGCTCACCTTCATGGGATATCTGCTATCAAGGAAAGGTATCGGCCCAACAGAGTCACGTGTTGACGCAGTAGTCCGGGCTAAGGAACCCACAAACGCAGAAGAAGTGCGGAGTTTCCTCGGATTAGTGAATTTTAGCGTCCGGTTCATTCCTAATTTAGCAAGCATCTCAGAGCCACTCAGAGAATTGACTAGGAAGGATGTACCATTCAAATGGGGCACAGAACAAGGAGCGGCATTTGAAATCCTGAAGAGTAAGCTGGGATGGGCAGAAACATTGGCATATTTCGACAGAAATGCAGAAACAACCAAGCTAATTACAGATGCAAGCCCAGTAGGCCTTGGGGCAGTGCTTACACAGGTCCAGGAGGGACAAGAGCGTGTAATCGCATATGCTAGTCGTGCCTTAACAGGAGTTGAACGCAGATACTCACAAACAGAAAGAGAGACATTGGGACTGGTGTGGGGATGCGAGAGGTTTCACATTTACCTGTATGGGATGGAGTTCATATTGCTGACAGACCACAAGCCCCTAGAAACTATATACTCGACTAGTTACCAAAATTCGGCTCGGATAGAACGTTGGGTACTTCGCCTTCAGCCATACCGGTTTCGGGTACAGTACGTACCAGGTAAACAGAACATTGCTGACTCTCTTTCACGACTTCTTGATAATGAAGAGTTGAGTGTTCATGATGATGCTGAGGAATTTATTCGCTTTGTGGCAGAAACAGCACCAGTAGCAATACCCATCAAAGAAATTGAGAGAGAATCAGCTACCGACCCAGAAATTTCACAACTACAAGAGTGCATCTCAACAGGAGACTGGGACAAAGCCCCGCCACATTATAAACAGGTCAGAAATGAACTCTCTTCCCTTGGAAAGTTAGTATTAAGGGGAACGAGGTTGCTAATTCCACGAAGACTACGTGAAAGAGTATTAGACCTGGCACATGAGGGTCATCAGGGGCTGGTAAAAACCAAACAGAGACTTCGTACAAAGGTTTCGTGGCTGGAATTGATAAACAAGTGGAAAACCGGTGTAAGACCTGCCATGGCTGCCAACTTGTTGGACTGCCTACACCACCAGAGCCCTTACGACATACAGAGTTTTGAAGTCAACCCTGAATTGACCTAGCCGCAGACTTAATGAGACCCCTACCGTCGGGGGAATATGCACTGGTCGTGGTTGATTATTACAGCCGATATTTCGAAGTGGACATTCTGACGTCCGTGACATCCACTAAAGTCATTGAGAGTTTGGATAAGATTTTCTGTACCCATGGGTTACCACAGTCGTTGAAAACTGACAACGGTTCACAGTTTGTGTCCGATGAATTTGAACGTTTCCTGGAAACAAATGATATAGAACACCGCACCTCGACCCCCTATGGCCTCAAGCAAATGGGGAGGTTGAAAGACAGAACAGAAGCTTGCTTAAAGCCCTTAAGATTGCTAAAGCTGAAAAAAAGAATATCTGGACTGAGATGCGAAACTTCTTAACAGCCTATAGAACTACACCTCACACTAGTACAGGCGTCACACCGGCCAAACTCCTGTTCAACATGGAAATCAGATCAAAGATTCCTGAACTGGGAAACTCGAGGTACTCTGACAGTGAGGCGAGAGACAAGGATGCAGAGATGAAGCAGGAGAGAACCGACTATGCTGATGAGAAAAGGAGAGCTCGAGAGAGCGAACTAGAACCTGGTGATTTAGTACTCTTAAAACAAAAGAAAGAGAACAAACTCTCGACTACTTATGGCCCACTCCCATGTACCATCAGCAAGAAGCACGGTAACGAGGTTATCATATCGTCACCCGAAGGAGTAAACATGAGGAGAAACGTGGCCGATGTTAAGAAATACTTGAGAGAGGATAAAACCGCAGATGAACAAGTTGCTGAAGATGACTCTTCCGAGGAAGATGACACTGGAGGGAGAACAGAACCCCAAGGGAGACCAGTAAGGGAAAGGAAGCCACCGGAGTACTTAAAAGATTACGAAGTGTATGAACTCTGTTCGGTGGAAGAGTGAGACTTCGTTGAACATTTATTGAACATTTTAACTAGTTTACGGAACACTTTAGTCCTGCTCGTGTTGGAGACGTTTTGACCCGTTCATGTTGTTTCGTTGAATCTTCTCCTTAGGAGAAGAGGGGTGAGCGAGACTTTGTTGAACATTTATTGAACATTTTAATTAATGTACTGAACACTTTAATCCGGCTCGTGTTGGAGACGTTTTGACCCATTCATATTGTTTCGTTATGTTAAGCCTTCTCCTTAGGAGAAGAGGATATAAGAAAGACTATTATAGGATAGGAACGAAGAAGAAGAGAGTATGGAGTCGGAGAATTAAGGACCGCGGTGTAATCCGGTTTAATCCCTTGTTTAGATACACATATTAAACTATACAATAATCATGAAAAAAACGGGACCAGAGAAAAAGTCCGGATAATCGAAAAGTCCGGATAATCGAGGTCCGGATAATCGAGGTTCGACTGTAACCACCATATGGTGTTCACATAACATCTCAATATTTCAAGCAGCAGCTTAGACTCGGATTTCCTCGCTCAATCAAGATAAAGTAAAATATCTCTGAATCTAAAAACATACTACTCACTCTTCGTCAAGATAGAAACCACCAAAGTCATCTTTTTTCAAAAGGAGTTTGTACATTCTCCTCACAGTTCTCTAAAAGAATGAAAAAAAATTCAACAATCAGTTTGTCACGTTTGTCCTATTTTTACTTTCACGCTTTTTAAAAACCCTGGTTGTTTGAAGGCTAGATGATGTAGAGCAATCGACACAAGCACAATTAAAAATTAACCTTATCCATCTGCGTGAATAAAACAGGCAAGGTCAAAAGGGTCCAAGAGAAAAAATGATAAAATCAATTTTCATACTACATAATTCTCGTTGAAACAAAAGGGAGAAAAAAAACTTTTCAGGTAGACCTGTTTATGGTAAAGAATTATCAAGTAAATGTAACCACATCTAATCATGTCAAATGATTACCGCCGAAATAATTAAGTTAATTATGCATATAGTTCGCGCGCCAAACATGTACTCAACATAAAAGAAAATCTTCCACGAAACAGAACTGATTCAAGCAAATTATGAACACATATCACATTATTCATGCTTATCAGTTATGTTTTTTTACTCACTCGACAAGCCGGTGGAATTACTACAGTCGTTTGCCTTTGTCTTCTGTTTTGGCGCCGACGGACGTTGGCTGCATTATCAACAGTTTGAAGATGGCTCTCGATCCGCTGAAGCGCTTCAGAGTTTTCTTTGTTGCTGCGCTCTTGCTGCTGCCGAAGCTTTACATTTTCGCTCGCCAGAGCGTGATTGCTGCGGATCAACTCCTCCAGCAGCACAATGCAATAGTCGGACACTTTATTCCTTTTTTCGCCGCTGGAAACACATCATGGTTTTGATCGTGCAATCGTCTTTCTGCCATATTCTTTTCTTACTTGCTTTAACTACGAATTAACGGTTAAATAACCACACTACAAGTTTTTCTCTCGGATGATTTGTGATGCTTTGTTAACAAAGTAGTCAAACGGAATATTGAGGTTCAAAAAAGCGCGCGAATTAATGTTGCTAAAACCAAACAAGGACCTCCTGTTGACATATTGCCTCGTTGTGATGTGTATCGTACTGTGCCTAGCCAACGCTGGCCAGTACAAATGAAGACTCGAGTGTAATTGGAAGCAAGGAAACAGAAAGGCGGGAAAACACGAACTACACGTTCGAACTTTACTTGTTCTGGTAAACAGCTTCATACCGATACCAAAGTTTCAAAAAGGTTAGTTATAAATATATCTAAAAATCTAGTCGTGTGTAGGTCAAGGATATCTTGTAACAATGGAATTTTAATTAAACGTTAAGTCGACGTTATCATTCGATGAGATTTCTTGTCCATGAAGGTGATTTCGTTAGTTGTGAATTGTTTTCTTTTAATTGGGATTAGAACAATTATGAAAGCAAGCTTGTGATAAAAAAGCTGGCATGGCATGCAAACAGAACTCAATCGAGAACAAAGAATTGGGGGGACGATGTGGGAGGTAATTGACTGTTTTAGAATAAAGGTTGCTTTTCAACAGTAAATTTTTATTTGAACTAGGAAGGAAATTAATAACAAGATTATTTCACTTCAAAGACAGCCAAATAAATAACAATACAACCAATACTGTAGAGTTTTTATTCAGTGGGAGGGGAGAGGAGTGGGCTTACTAGGGTGTGGCGAAGGTTATCCGAACAAAATAAAACTTGGACAACGAGCGAGAACAGCAAAGGTTTTAATTCGTGATCCGAAAAACTACGCAATAACACAACAAGATGGCGGGTCCGACAAGCACATGTTTTTGTCTCTCGACTGTGGGGGACTAAGTTCTATTTTGATAGAATCCGCTGGCTAACGGGCAGTTGGCAACATAGCCACCCCTGTATAGGACTCGAGTCTATACACTACGTTCGGCCTCCTCAAGGAGGCAAAGCTTGGCGACTGGCCGTTTGAATGTCCCTTGTTTCGTCTGAACTTCGACAGTGCGAATGAGGCCATCATCTCCTGGGAATGTTTTGACGATTCGGCCAAGATTCCATCGACCACGGGGTAAATTGTCCTCAACCACTAGTA